>NC_064640.1:1088803798-1089106828 GCF_023864345.2 Schistocerca serialis cubense | reverse complement strand
CGTGTTACTGTGACAACGAAACATTGTGCAAACCAGACTAGTGAAGGCCTACTGAGTAATAACTGCCACTAACTGTGTGCGTTCTTTCCCACAGCAGGAAAAATGCCTATAAGGATAGTACACTGTTTCTGAACTTGTTGCATGTTTCCTGGAGCACTGCAAGAAGACGTCGCACGGCCGAGCGGATATCCAACGCGCATCCGGCTACATCAGCTATGCAGCGGCCGCAGCAGCCCGTAGCAGACCAGACAGACAGCCACGCCCCTCCGCGCCGTAGCTGTCAACGCCGGGGGCGGTGACCTACACGGAGTCAGCGCGCCGCGCCGAGCGCCGCTCAACAATCACTCCGCACCGCTCACCAAATACAGCATTATTGATTTTTTTTTATGTTCACATAAACTGAATAACATGTCAATGACTTCATTTCGATAAACATTGAACATTTACTACGTAGGACAAGTGACCTTGTAGTGTATCACAAGAATAATAGTATCACACACAAAAAACTTCAGTCGAACTGTATGTGACTGTGATATTGTGTAATTGTGTAACCGTTTGTGACGAACTGCATTCAATTCAAATGAATAACTGCTAAAGAGACAATATTGACCATGAACAAACTGGGATGGCTGGACACCGGCACAGTTTTGCCCAGGTTTCCTGTTTGCCTACGCCGAAATGGGGGAGCCATGAACTTATATAACCCTGGGACTCAATAAAAGAGCCATTCCGTAAAATATACAAGTGTAAAGAACGTTACTGGCACCATTGTGTCAAAGTGTAAAAACTCTTTGCCAAATGCTGCCAGGGGGCAATGTAACGTTCCCTGGCAAACTCACGTTATTAAAGAACAAGAGTTTATTTGTACCATATACGCCGCTGTGGGCAAGTTGTATATATCGTAATTATTGAACAAAAATATTACTGAATGTGGTGTAAAAGACATTTGTTATTCTCCTTATATTTTTTGTTGTAATATTTCTCTGTATTTAGGATAGGAAATTTTCTGTATTCATTATGTGATTGTAAAATGTGTCAGTATTTGCGATAGCAGAGATATGTTGCCAGAAGAGAATAATATCGTCAATTTGCAAAGAAATGTTAATAGTCAGCAATACTATTTAAGCACAATGCATTATGTATTCTTTGGTCTTCTCTGTTCAGAAGTCATTTCGGTAGGACACTGTGAAAGAGTTTTTTACGAATGGGTAGACTTCTTTTGTCTCTGTCTGGACTTAGCCGCCATTAGATGATGCGTTACGAATTAATGTGAGTTGTATTGTTGTTTGATCTAAATATATTAGAGTTTCTCAAAAGTGTGAATTATTTATGTAAATTAGCTTGCCCACGTCATCTATAAAATTTCTTTAAGAATTTTTCAGCATTTTTTTAGCGGTGTTGCTGGGCTGTGCCGCGACCAACAATACCAAACCCGTAAATCGGGAACAGATGCATAAAAATCAATGGTGAATTAAGAAATTGTTCTTCTTTTTCAGTGATCCTGTGGCTGATAAAATTTGAATTAATTATACGTTTGTGCATTCGTAGGCGGATAGCTAATGTTAGTTAACATTGAAATTTAAACAGTTTGGTTCTTTCAAAATATCTTAAATGTGTAATGAAGTAGGTTTGATCAGTGATAAATGTCGGCTTGGCAATAATTAAAACATTTTCTGCTAATAGAGGTAATCTTGTGTTCTATGGCTAGTGCCGGGATAAAATTCAGTAAAAATATTTAACAAAAAACCCACTGCATTAGGAAAGTGTATGCCAAGGCCGAATGATTTAAAGGACTCAATTCTCAACCTAATATTCTTAACCAGTTCATATGAGTTCACGTAAACATTATTTTTTCTTTAAATGTACGTAATAAATAAGAAAGTAAAAATTTTTATTTCCACACGAAAATAAGAGAGTGGTTCTACAACAAAGTTCGCACGAAAGAAAATTAACTTAAAAGCAAAAGATAAAATTTATTATTCTTCTTTAACGAAATTTCAAATCAATCCCATTCATTTCGACGATTTCGTTAAAGAATCTAATAGTGGTATCCCAGGAGCCGCTCAAACCACAAACTCTTAGAAGATCTACTCTTCTTGTCATTAAGTTGGCATTGTGATTTTTGTAATTCAACCCCGATGCATTTGCTGTGTTTCATAATCAATGTGAAGGTGCAAGGGGACAGTAAACCTGCACTGGTGCATCGGAATCTAATACTGGTTTCCTAGGAGCCGCTCAAACAAGAAACTCTTCGAAGATTCACTCTTCTTGTACTTGAACCGGCATTCTGCTTTTGTATTCAATCCCAGTGCGATTTCTGTGTTTCATGGTCAAAGTGAAGGTCCAAGGGATACAGTAAACCTTCACTGGTGCATCGGAATCTAATTCTGGTCACCCAGGAACCACTGAAACCACAAACACATAGAAGATTTACTCTTCTTGTACTTAAGTCGCGTTTGTCCCCTTTGTATTCAATCTCGAAGCAAATTCTGTGTTTCGTGGTCGATGTGAAGGTCCAAGGAATACTGTAAACCTGCACCGGCGCATCGGAATCTGATACTGGTCTCGCAGGAGCCGCTCAAACCACAAATTCTTAGAAGATTCATTCTTCTTGTACTTAGGTCGGCATTCTCCCCTTTGTATTCAATCCCAATGGAATATCTGTGTTTCATAGTCAATGTGAAGGTCCATGGGATACAGTTAACCCTTCACTGGTGCATCGTAATTTAAAAATGGACTCCCAGGAGCCGCTAAAATCACAAACTCTTAGAAGATTCACTCTTCTTGTACTTAAGTTGGGATTGTGCTTTTTGTATTCAATCCCGATGCAATTGCTGTGTTTCATGGCCAATGTGATGGTCCAAGTGATACATTAAACCTGCACTGGTGCATCGGAATCTAATACTGGATTCCCAGCAACCGTTCAACCCACAAACTCTTAGAAGATTCACTCTTCTTGTACTTCAGCTGGCATTGTGCCTTTTGTATTCAATCCCGATGCGATATCTGTGTTTCATGGACAATGTGAAGTTCCAAGGAATGCAGTCAACCTGCATTGGTGCAACGTAATCTAATATTGGTCTCCCAGGAGCCGATCAAACCACAATCTCTTAGAAGATTCACTTTTCTTCTACTTAAGTAAGCATTGTTACCTTTTTATTCAATCGCGATGCAATTTCTGTGTTTCATGGTCAATGTGAAGGTCCAAGGAATAGAGTAAACCTGCACTGGTTCATCGGAATCTAATACTGGTCTCCCAGGAGCCGCTCAAACCAGAAACTCTTAGAAGATTCACTCTTCTTGTACTTCAACCGGCATTCTGCTTTTGTATTCAATCCCAGTGCGATTTCTGTGTTTCATGGTCAAAGAAAGGTCCAAGGAATACAGTAAACCTTCACTGGTGCATCGAAATCTAATACTGGTCACCCAGGGCCACTCGAACCATGAACACATAGAAGATTCACCCTTCTTGTACTTATGTCGGGTGTGTCCCCTTTGTATTCAATCTCGATGAAAATTCTGTGTTTCGTGGTCAATGTGAATGTCCAAGGGATACTGTAAACCTGCACTGGTTCATCGGAGTCTAATACTGACTTCCCAGGAGCCACTCAAACCACAAACTCTTAGAGGAGTCATCCTTCATGTATTTAAGTCGGCATTATGCCTTTTTTTATTCAATCCCGATGCGATATCTGTGTTTCATGGACATTTCGAAGGTCCAAGGAATGCAGTAAACCTGCACTGTTGCAACGGAATCTAATACTTTTCTCCCAGGAGACGATCAAACCACAAACTCTTAGAAGATTCACTCTTCTTGTACATAAGTTGGGATTGTGCTTTTTGTATTTAATCCCGATGCAATTGCTGTGTTTCTTGATCAATGTGAAGGTCCAAGTGATACAGTATGCCTGCACTGGTGCATTGGAATCTAATACTGGTATCCCAGAAACCGCTCAAACCACAAACTCATAGAAGATTCACTCTTCTTGTACTTAAGTCGGCATTGTCCCTTTTGTATTCAATCCGATGCGATTTTGGTTTTCATGCTCAATGTGAAGGTCCAAGGGATGCAATAGACCTGCACTGGTTCATCAGAATCTAATAACGGTCTCCCAGGAGCCACTCAAACCACAAACTCTTAGAAGATTCATTCTTCTTGTACTTAGGCCGGCATTCCCAGTTTGTATTCAATCCCGATGGAATATCTGTGTTTCATGGTCAATGTGAAGGTCCATGGGATACAGTTAACCCTTCACTGGTGCATCGGAATCTAAAAGTGGTCTCCCAGGAGCCGCTAAAATCATAAACTCTTAGAAGATTCACTCTTCTTGTACTTAAGTTGGGATTGTGCATTTTGTATTCAATCCCGATGCAATTGCTGTGTTTCATGGTCAATGTGATGGTCCAAGGGATTCATTAAAACTGCACTAGTGCATCGGAATCTAATACTGGATTCCCAGCAACCGTCAACCCACAACTTCTTAGAAGATTCACTATTCTTGTACTTCAGCTGGCATTGTGCCTTTTGTATTCAATCCCGATGCGATTTCTGTGTTTCATGGTCAATGTGAAGGTCCAAGGGATACAGTAAACCTGCACTGGTTCATCGGAATCTAATACTGATCTCCCAGGATCTGCTCACACCACAAACTCTTAGAAGATTCACTCTTCTAGTACTTAAGTCGGCATTGTCCCCTTCGTATTCAATCCCAACGCAATTTCTGTGTTTCATGGTCAATGCGATGGTCCAAGGGATACTGTTAACCCTTCACTGGTGCTTCGGAATGGAATACTAGTCTCCCAGGAGCCGCTCAATCCACAAACACTTAGAAGATTCACTCTTCTTGTAATTAAGTCGGCATTGCCCCTTTTGTATTCAATCCGATGCAATTTCTGTTTTTCATGGTCAATGTGAAGGTCTAAGCGATGCAGTAAACCAGCACTAGTTCATCGGAATCTAATAGTGGTATCCCAGGAGCCGCTCAAACCACAAACTCTTAGAAGATCTACTCTTCTTGTCATTAAGTTGGCATTGTGCCTTTTGTAATTCAACCCCGATGCATTTGCAGTGTTTCATAGTCAATGTGAAGGTGCAAGGGTACAGTAAATCTGCACTGGTGCATCGGAATCTAATACTGGTTTCCTAGGAGCCGCTCAAACAAGAAACTCTTAGAAGATTCACTCCTCTTGTACTTCAACCGACATTCTGCTTTTGTATTCAATCCTAGTGCGATTTCTGTGTTTCATGGTCAAAGTGAAGGTCCAAGGGATACAGTAAACCTTCACTGGTGCATCGGAATCTAATACTGGTCACCCTGGAGCCACTGAAACCACAAAAACATAGAAGATTTACTCTTCTTGTACTTAAGTCGCGTTTGTCCCCTTTGTATTCAATCTCGATGCAAATTCTGTGTTTCGTGGTCAATGTGAAGGTCCATGGAATACTGTAAACATGCACCGGTGCATCGGAATCTGATACTGGTCTCGCAGGAGCCGCTCAAACCACAAATTTTTAGAAGTTTCACTCTTCTTGTACTGAAGACGGCATTGTCCCTTTTGTATTCAATCCCGATGCAATATCTGGGTTTCATGGTCAATGTGAAGGTCCAAGAAATACAGTAAACCTACACTGGTGCATCGGAACATAATACTGGTACCCTAGGAGCCGCTCAAACCACAAACTCTTAGAAGATTCACTCTTCTTGTACTTAAGTCTGCATTGTCCCTTTTGTATTCAATCCGATGCGATTTTTGTTTTTCATGGTCATTGTGAAGGTCCAAGGGATACAGTAAACCTTCACTGGTTCATCGGAATCTAATAATGGTCTCCCAAGAGCCGCACAAACCACACATTCTTAGAAGATTCATTCTTCTTGTACTTAGGTCGGCATTCTCCCCTTTGTATTCAATCCCGATGGAATATCTGGGTTTCATGGTCAATGTGAAGTTCCAAGAAATACAGTAAACCTACACTGGTGCATCGGAACATAATACTGGTCCCCTAGGAGCCGCTCAAACCACAAACTCTTAGAAGATTCACTCTTCTTGTACTTAAGTCGGCATTGTCCCTTTTGTATTCAATCCGATGCGGTTTTTGTTTTTCATGGTCAATGTGAAGGTCCAATGGATACAGTAAACCTGCACTGCTTCATCGGACTCTAATAATGGTCTCCCAAGAGCCGCTCAAACCACAAATTCTTAGAAGATTCATTCTTCTTGTTCTTAGGTCGGCATTCTCCCCTTTGTATTCAATCCCGATGGAATATCTGTGTTTCATAGTCAATGTGAGGGTCCATGGGATACAGTTAACCCTTCACTGGTGCATCGGAATCTAAAAATGGTCTCTCAGGAGCCGCTAAAATCACAAACTCTTAGAAGATTCACTCTTCTTGTACTTAAGTTGGGTTTGTCCCCTTTGTATTCAATCTCGATGCAAATTCTGTGTTTCGTGGTCAATGTGAAGGTCCAAGGGATACTGTAAATCTGCACCGGTGCATCGGAATCTGATACTGGTCTCCCAGAAGCCGCTCAATACACAATCACTTAGAAGATTCACTCTTCTTGTACTTAGGTCGGCCTTGTCCCTTTTGTATTCATTCCAATGCCATTTCTGTTTTTATGGTCAATGTGAAGGTCCAAGGGATACAGTTAACCCTTCACTGGTGCATCGGAATCCGATACTGGTCTCCCACGAGCAGATCAAAAAAAAAAAACCACTTAGAAGATTCACTCTTCTTGTACTTAAGTCTGGTTTGTCCCTTTCGTATTCAATCTCGATGCAAATTCTGTGTTTCATGGTCAATGTGAAGGTCCAAGGGATACTGTAAACCTGCACCGGTGCATGGGATTCTGATACTGGTCTCCCAGAAGCCGCTCAATACACAATCACTTAGAAGATTCACTCTTGTTGTAGTTAGGTCGGCCTTGTCACTTTTGTATTCAGTCCGATGCCATTTCTGTTTTCACGGTCAATGTGAAGGTCCAAGGGATACAGTAAACCTGCACTTTTGTATCGGAATCTATCACTAGTCTCGCAGGAGCCGCTCAAAACACAAATTCTTAGAAGATTCACTCTTCTTGTACTTAAGTCCGCATTGTCCCCTTTCTTTTTAATCCCCATGCAATTTCTGTGTTTTATTTTCAATGTGAACGTCCAAAGGATACAAATAACGCTTCACTGGTGCATCGGAATCTAATACTGGTCTCCCAGGAGCCGTTCAAACCACAAACTCTTGGAATATTCACTCTTCTTGTAGTTAAGTCGGCATTGTCCCCTTTGTATTCCGTCCAAATTCAATTTCTGTGTTTCATGGTCAATGTGTGGGTCCAAGTGATACAGTAAACCTGCACTGGTGCATTGGAGTCTAATACTAGTCTCCTAAGAGCCGCTCAAAGCACAAACTCTTAGAAGATCCACTCTTCTTCTACGTAAGTCGGAATTGTGCCTTTCGTATTCAATCCCGATGCAATTGCTGTGTTTCATTGTCAATGCGAAGGTCCAAGGGTACAGTAAACCTGCACTCGTGCATCGGAATCTTATACTGGTTTCCCAGGAGCCGCTAAAACCACAAACTCTTAGAAGATTCACTCTTCTTGTACTTCAGCCGGCATTGTGCCTTTGGTTTTCAATCCCGATGCGATTTCTGTGTTTCATGGTCAATGTGAAGGTCCAAGGGATACAGTAAACCTGCACTGGTGCATCGGAATCTAATACTGGTCTCCCAGGTGCCGCTCAAAGCACAAACTCTTAGAAGACTCACTCTACCTCTACTTAAGTCGGCATTGTGCTTTTTGTATTCAATCCCATTGCGACATCTGTGCACCATGGACAATGTAAAGGTCCAAGGGATACAGTAAACCTGCAATAGTGCATCGGAAACTAATTCTGGTCTCCCAGGAGTAGATCAAACCACAAATTCTCGGAAGATTCACTCTTCTTGTACTTAAGTCGGCATTGTGCCTTTTGTATTCAATTCCGATGTGATTTCTGTGTTTCATGGTCATTGTGAAGGTCAAAGGGATACCTTTAACCCTTCACCGGTGCATCGGTATCTAATACTGGTCTCCCAGGAGCCGCTCAACCCACAAACACTTAGAAGATTCACACTTCTTGTACTTAAGTCGGCATAGTCCCTTTTGTATTCAATCCGATGAAATTTCTGTTTTTCATGGTCAATGTGAAGGCCCAAGGGATGCACTAAACCAGCACTGGTTCATCGGGATCTAATAGCGGTATCCCAGGAGCCGCTCAAAGTACAAACTCTTAGAAGATCTACTCTTCTTGTACTTTAGTCGGCATTGTGCCTTTTGTATTCAATCCCGATGCAATTGCTGTGTTTCATGGTCAATGTGAAGGTCCAAGGGATACAGTAAACCTGCAGTGGTGCAACGGAATCTAATACTGGTTTCCCAGGAGCCGCTCAAAGCACAATCTCTTAAAAGATTCACTCTCCTTGTCATTAAGTTTGCATTGTTCCTTTTGTAATTCAATCCCGATGCATTTGCTGTGTTTCATGGTCAATGTGAAGTTGCAAGGGTACAGTAAACTTGTACTGGTGCATCCGAATCTAATACTGGTTTCCTAGAAGCCGCTCATACCGGAATCTCTTAGAAGATTCACTCTTCTTGTACTTAAGTCGGCATTGTCCCTTTTGTATTCAATCTGATGCGATTTTTGTTTTTCATGGTCAATGTGAAAGTCCAAGGGGTGCAATAAACCTGCACTGGTTCATCGGAATCTAATAATGGTCTCCCAAGAGCCGCTCAAACCACAAACTCTTAGAAGATTCATTCTTCTCGTACTTAGGTCGGCATTCTCCACTTTGTATGCAATCCCGATGGAATATCTGTGTTTCATGGTCAATGTGAAGGTCCGTGGAATACAGTTAAACCTTCACTGGTGCATCGGAATCTAAAAATGGTCATCTCAGGAGCCACTAAAAACACAAACTCTTAGAAGATTCATTCTTCTTGTACTTAAGTTGGCATTGTGCATTTTGTATTCAATACAGATGCAATTGCTGTGTTTCATGGTCAATAGGAAGGTCCAAGGGATACAGTAAACCTGCACTGGTGCATCGGAAACTAATTCTGGTCTCCCAGGAGCAGATCAAACCACAAACTCTTGTAAGATTTTCTCTTCTTGTACTTATGTCGGTATTGTGCCTTTTGTATTCAATCCCGATGCGATATCTGTGTTTCATGGTCAATGTGAAAGTCCAAGGGATACAGTAAACTTGCACTGGTTCATCGGAATCTAATACTGGTATCCCAGGAGCCGCACACACCACAAACACTTAGAAGATTCACTCTTCGTGTACTTAAGTCGCCATTGTCCCTTTTGTATTCATTCCCGATGCAATATCTGGGTTTCATGGTCAATGTGAAGGTCCAAGAAATACAGTAAACCTACACTGGTGCATCGGAAAATAATACTGGTCCCCTAGGAGCCGCTAAAATCACAAACTCTTAGAAGATTCACTCTTCTTGTACTTAAGTTGGGATTGTGCTTTTTGTATTCAATCCCGATGCAATTGCTGTGTTTCATGGTCAATGTGATGGTCCAAGTGATACATTAAACCTGCACTGGTGCATCGGAATCTAATACTCGATTCCCAGCAACCTTTCAGCCCACAAACTCTTAGAAGATTCACTCTTCTTGTACTTCAGCTGGCATTGTGCCTTTTGAATTCAAAACCGATGCGATATCTGTGTTTCATGGACAATGTGAAGTTCCAAGGAATGCAGTTAAACTGCATTGGTGCAACGGAATCTAATACTGGTCTCCCAGGAGCCGATCAAACCACAATCTCTTAGAAGATTCACTTTTCTTGTACTTAAGTCGGCATTGTTACCTTTTTATTCATTCGCGTTGCAATTTCTGTGTTTCATGGTCAATGTGAAGGTCCAAGTAATACAGTAAACCTGCACTGGTTCATTGGAATCTAATACTGGTCTCCCAGGAGCCGCTCAAACCAGAACCTCTTAGAAGATTCACTCTTCTTGTACCTCAACCGGCATTCTGCTTTTGTATTCAATCCCAGTGCGATTTCTGTGTTTCATGGTCAAAGTGAAGGTCCAAGGGTTACAGTAAACCTTCACTGGTGCATCGGAATCTAATACTGGTCACCCAGGGGCCACTCAAACCACAAACACATAGAAGATTCACTCTTCTTGTACTTAAGTCGGGTTTGTCCCCTTTGTATTCAATCTCGATGCAAATTCTGTGTTTCGTGGTCAGTGTGAAGGTCCAAGGGATACTGTAAACCCGCACCGGTGCATCGGAATCTGATACTGGTCTCCCAGAAGACGCTCAAAACACAATCACTTAGAAGATTCATTCTTCTTGTACATAGGTCGGCCTTGTCCCTTTTGTATTCAATCCCGATGCAATTTCTGGGTTTCATGGTCAATGTGAAGGTCCAAGAATTACAGCAAACCTGCACTGTTACATCGGAACATAATACTGGTCCCCTAGGAGCCGCTCAAACCACAAACTCTTAGAAGATTCACTCTTCTTTTACTTAAGTCGGCATTGTCCCTTTTGTATTCAATCCGATGCGATTTTTGTTTCTCATGGTCAATGTGAAGGTCCAAGGGATACAGTAAACCTGCACTGGTTCATCGGAATCTAATAATGGTCTCCCAAGAGCCGCTCAAACCACAATCTCTTAGAAGATTTACTTTTCTTGTACTTAAGTCGGCATTGTTATCTTTGTATTCAATCGCGATGCAACTTCTGTGTTTCATGGTCAATGTGAAGGTCCAAGGGATACAGTAAACCTGCACTGGCTCATCGGTATTTAATACTGGTCTCCCAATAGGCGCTCACACCACAAACTCTTAGAAGATTCACTCTTCTTGTACTTAAGTCGGTATTGTCCCCTTCGTATTCAATCCCTATGCAATTTCTGTGTTACATGGTCAATGTGAAGGTCCAAGGGATACAGTTAACCCTTCACTGGTGCATCGGAATTCAATACTGGTCTCCCAGGAGCAGATCAAACCACATACTCTTGGAAGATTCACTCTTGTTGTCATTAAGAAGTCATTGTGCCTTATGTAATTCAATCCCGATGCATTTGCTGTGTTTCATGGTCAATGTGATGGTGCAAGGGTACCGTAAACCTGCATTGGTGCATCGGAATTTAATACTGGTTCCTAGGAGCCGGTCAAACCAGAAACTATTAGAAGATTCACTCTTCTTGTACATCAACCGGCTTTCTGCTTCTTCATTCAATCCCAGTGCGATTTCTGTGTTTCATGGTCAAAGTGAAGGTCCAAGGGTTACAGTAAACCTTCACTGGTGCATCGGAATCTAATACTGGTCACCCAGGGGCCACTCAAACCACAAACACATAGAAGATTCACTCTTCTTGTACTTAAGTCGGGTTTGTCCCCTTTGTATTCAATCTCGATGCAAATTCTGTGTTTCGTGGTCAATGTGAAGGTCCAAGGGATACTGTAAACCCGCACCGGTGCATCGGAATCTGATACTGGTCTCCCAGAAGACGCTCAAAACACAATCACTTAGAAGATTTACTCTTCTTGTACATAGGTCGGCCTTGTCCCTTTTGTATTCAATCCCGATGCAATTTCTGGGTTTCATGGTCAATGTGAAGGTCCAAGAATTACAGCAAACCTGCACTGGTACATCGGAACATAATACTGGTCCCCTAGGAGCCGCTCAAACCACAAACTCTTAGAAGATTCACTCTTCTTGTACTTAAGTCGGCATTGTCCCTTTTGTATTCAATCCGATGCGATTTTTGTTTCTCATGGTCAATGTGAAGGTCCAAGGGATACAGTAAACCTTCACTGGTTCATCGGAATCTAATAATGGTCTCCCAAGAGCCGCTCAAACCACAATCTCTTAGAAGATTTACTTTTCTTGTACTTAAGTCGGCATTGTTATCTTTGTATTCAATCGCGATGCAACTTCTGTGTTTCATGGTCAATGTGAAGGTCCAAGGGATACAGTAAACCTGCACTGGCTCATCGGTATTTAATACTGGTCTCCCAATAGCCGCTCACACCACAAACTCTTAGAAGATTCACTCTTCTTGTACTTAAGTCGGTATTGTCAACTTCGTATTCAATCCCTATGCAATTTCTGTGTTACATGGTCAATGTGAAGGTCCAAGGGATACAGTTAACCCTTCACTGGTGCATCGGAATTCAATACTGATCTCCCAGGAGCAGATCAAACCACATACTCTTGGAAGATTCACTCTTGTTGTCATTAAGAATTCATTGTGCCTTATGTAATTCAATCCCGATGCATTTGCTGTGTTTCATGGTCAATGTGATGGTGCAAGGGTACCGTAAACCTGCACTGGTGCATCGGAATTTAATACTGGTTCCTAGGAGCCGGTCAAACCAGAAACTATTAGAAGATTCACTCTTCTTGTACATCAACCGGCTTTCTGCTTCTTTATTCAATCCCAGTGCGATTTCTGTATTTCATGGTCAAAGTGAAGATCCAAGGGATACAGTAATACTCCACTGGTGCATCGGAATCTTATACTGGTCACCCAGGAGCCACTCAAAAAACAAACACTTAGAAGACTCACTCTTCTTGTACTTAAGTCTGGTTTGTCCCCTTTGTATTCAATCTCGATGCAAATTCTGTGTTTCATGGTCAATGTGAAGGTCCAAGTGATACTGTAAACCTGCACCAGTGCATCGGATTCTGAAACTGGTCTCCCAGAAGCCGCTCAAAACACAATCACTTAGAAGATTCACTCTTCTTGTAGTTAGGACGGCCTTGTCCCTTTTGTATTCAGTCTGATGCCATTTCTGTTTTCACGGTCAATGTGAAGGTCCTAGGGATACAGTAAACCTGCACTTTTGCATCGGAATCTAATACTGGTCTCGCAGGAGCCGCTCAAAACACAAATTCTTAGAAGATTCACTCTTCACGTACTTAGGTCGGCATTGTCCCCTTTGTTTTCAGTCCAGATGCAATTTCTGTGTTTTATTTTCAATGTGAACGTCCAAAGGATACAAATGACGCTTCACTGGTGCATCGGAATCTAATACTGGTCTCCCAGGAGCCGCCCAAACCACAAACTCTTAGAAGATTCACTCTTCTTGTACTTAAGTCGGCAATGTCCCATTTGTATTCCGTCCAAATGCACGTTCTGTGTTTCATGGTCAATGTGAAGGTCCAAGGGATACAGTAAACCTGCACTAGTGCATCGGAAAGTAATTCTGGTCTCCCAGGAGCAGATCAAACCACAAATTCTTGGAAGATTCACTCTTCTTGTACTTAAGTCGGCATTGTGACTTTTGTATTCAATCCCGATGTGATTTCTGTGTTTCATGGACAATGTGAAGGGCCAAGGGATGCAGTAAACCTGCACTGGTGCATCGGAATCTAATAGTGGTATCCCAGGAGCCGCTCATAATACAAACTCTTAGAAGATCTACTCTTCTTGTACTTTAGTCGGCATTGTGCCTTTTGTATTCAATCCCGATGCAATTGCTGTGTTTCATGGTCAATGTGAAGGTCCAAGGGATACAGTAATCCTGCAGTGGGGCAACAGAATCTAATACTGGTTTCCCAGGAACCGCTCAAAGCACAAACTCTTAAAAGATTCACTCCCCTTGTCATTATGTTTGCATTGTGCCTTTTGTAATTCAATCCCGATGCATTTGCTGTGTTTCATAGTCAATGTGAAGTTGCAAGTTTACAGTAAACCTGCACTGGTGCATCCGAATCTAATACTGGTTTCCTAGAAACCGCTCATTCCAGAAACTCTTAGAAGATTCACTCTTCTTGTACTTAAGTCGGCATTGTCCCTTTTGTATTCAATCTGATGCGATTTTTGTTTTTCATGGTCAATGTGAAGGTCCAAGGGGTGTAGTAAACCTGCACTGGTTCATCGGAATCTAATAATGGTCTCCCAAGAGCCGCTCAAACCACTAACTCTTAGAAGATTCATTCTTCTCGTACTTAGGTCTGCATTCTCCCCTTTGTATTCAATCCCGATGGAATATCTGTGTTTCATGGTCAATGTGAAGGTACATGCAATACAGTTAACCCTTCACTGGTGCATCGGAATCTAAAAATGGTCATCTCAGGAGCCGCTAAAATCACAAACTCTTAGAAGATTCATTCTTCTTGTACTTAAGTTGGCATTGTGCATTTTGTATTCAATCCAGATGCAATTGCTGTGTTTCATGGTCAATGTGAAGGTCCAAGGGATACAGTAAACCTGCAGTGGTGCAACGGATTCTAATACTGGTCTCCCAGGAGCCGCTCAAAACACAAACTCTTAGAAGATTCACTCTTCTTGTACTTAGGTCGGCCTTGTCCCTTTTGTATTCAGTCCTATGCCATTTCTGTTTTTACGGTCAATGTGAAGGTCCAAGGGATACAGTTAACCCTTCACTGGTGCATCGGAATCCGATACTGGTCTCCCACGAGCAGATCAAAAAAAAAAAAACCACTTAGAAGATTCACTCTTCTTGTACTTAAGTCTGGTTTGTCCCTTTCGTATTCAATCTCGATGCAAATTCTGTGTTTCATGGTCAATGTGAAGGTCCAAGGGATACTGTAAACCTGCACCGGTGCATGGGATTCTGATACTGGTCTCCCAGAAGCCGCTCAATACACAATCACTTAGAAGATTCACTCTTGTTGTAGTTAGGTCGGCCTTGTCACTTTTGTATTCAGTCCGATGCCATTTCTGTTTTCACGGTCAATGTGAAGGTCCAAGGGATACAGTAAACCTGCACTTTTGTATCGGAATCTATCACTAGTCTCGCAGGAGCCGCTCAAAACACAAATTCTTAGAAGATTCACTCTTCTTGTACTTAAGTCCGCATTGTCCCCTTTCTTTTTAATCCCCATGCAATTTCTGTGTTTTATTTTCAATGTGAACGTCCAAAGGATACAAATAACGCTTCACTGGTGCATCGGAATCTAATACTGGTCTCCCAGGAGCCGTTCAAACCACAAACTCTTGGAATATTCACTCTTCTTGTAGTTAAGTCGGCATTGTCCCCTTTGTATTCCGTCCAAATTCAATTTCTGTGTTTCATGGTCAATGTGTGGGTCCAAGTGATACAGTAAACCTGCACTGGTGCATTGGAGTCTAATACTAGTCTCCTAAGAGCCGCTCAAAGCACAAACTCTTAGAAGATCCACTCTTCTTCTACGTAAGTCGGAATTGTGCCTTTCGTATTCAATCCCGATGCAATTGCTGTGTTTCATTGTCAATGCGAAGGTCCAAGGGTACAGTAAACCTGCACTGGTGCATCGGAATCTTATACTGGTTTCCCAGGAGCCGCTAAAACCACAAACTCTTAGAAGATTCACTCTTCTTGTACTTCAGCCGGCATTGTGCCTTTGGTTTTCAATCCCGATGCGATTTCTGTGTTTCATGGTCAATGTGAAGGTCCAAGGGATACAGTAAACCTGCACTGGTGCATCGGAATCTAATACTGGTCTCCCAGGTGCCGCTCAAAGCACAAACTCTTAGAAGACTCACTCTACCTCTACTTAAGTCGGCATTGTGCTTTTTGTATTCAATCCCATTGCGACATCTGTGCACCATGGACAATGTAAAGGTCCAAGGGATACAGTAAACCTGCAATAGTGCATCGGAAACTAATTCTGGTCTCCCAGGAGTAGATCAAACCACAAATTCTCGGAAGATTCACTCTTCTTGTACTTAAGTCGGCATTGTGCCTTTTGTATTCAATTCCGATGTGATTTCTGTGTTTCATGGTCATTGTGAAGGTCAAAGGGATACCTTTAACCCTTCACCGGTGCATCGGTATCTAATACTGGTCTCCCAGGAGCCGCTCAACCCACAAACACTTAGAAGATTCACACTTCTTGTACTTAAGTCGGCATAGTCCCTTTTGTATTCAATCCGATGAAATTTCTGTTTTTCATGGTCAATGTGAAGGCCCAAGGGATGCACTAAACCAGCACTGGTTCATCGGGATCTAATAGCGGTATCCCAGGAGCCGCTCAAAGTACAAACTCTTAGAAGATCTACTCTTCTTGTACTTTAGTCGGCATTGTGCCTTTTGTATTCAATCCCGATGCAATTGCTGTGTTTCATGGTCAATGTGAAGGTCCAAGGGATACAGTAAACCTGCAGTGGTGCAACGGAATCTAATACTGGTTTCCCAGGAGCCGCTCAAAGCACAATCTCTTAAAAGATTCACTCTCCTTGTCATTAAGTTTGCATTGTTCCTTTTGTAATTCAATCCCGATGCATTTGCTGTGTTTCATGGTCAATGTGAAGTTGCAAGGGTACAGTAAACTTGTACTGGTGCATCCGAATCTAATACTGGTTTCCTAGAAGCCGCTCATACCGGAATCTCTTAGAAGATTCACTCTTCTTGTACTTAAGTCGGCATTGTCCCTTTTGTATTCAATCTGATGCGATTTTTGTTTTTCATGGTCAATGTGAAAGTCCAAGGGGTGCAATAAACCTGCACTGGTTCATCGGAATCTAATAATGGTCTCCCAAGAGCCGCTCAAACCACAAACTCTTAGAAGATTCATTCTTCTCGTACTTAGGTCGGCATTCTCCACTTTGTATGCAATCCCGATGGAATATCTGTGTTTCATGGTCAATGTGAAGGTCCGTGGAATACAGTTAAACCTTCACTGGTGCATCGGAATCTAAAAATGGTCATCTCAGGAGCCACTAAAAACACAAACCTTAGAAGATTCATTCTTCTTGTACTTAAGTTGGCATTGTGCATTTTGTATTCAATACAGATGCAATTGCTGTGTTTCATGGTCAATAGGAAGGTCCAAGGGATACAGTAAACCTGCACTGGTGCATCGGAAACTAATTCTGGTCTCCCAGGAGCAGATCAAACCACAAACTCTTGTAAGATTTTCTCTTCTTGTACTTATGTCGGTATTGTGCCTTTTGTATTCAATCCCGATGCGATATCTGTGTTTCATGGTCAATGTGAAAGTCCAAGGGATACAGTAAACTTGCACTGGTTCATCGGAATCTAATACTGGTATCCCAGGAGCCGCACACACCACAAACACTTAGAAGATTCACTCTTCGTGTACTTAAGTCGCCATTGTCCCTTTTGTATTCATTCCCGATGCAATATCTGGGTTTCATGGTCAATGTGAAGGTCCAAGAAATACAGTAAACCTACACTGGTGCATCGGAAAATAATACTGGTCCCCTAGGAGCCGCTAAAATCACAAACTCTTAGAAGATTCACTCTTCTTGTACTTAAGTTGGGATTGTGCTTTTTGTATTCAATCCCGATGCAATTGCTGTGTTTCATGGTCAATGTGATGGTCCAAGTGATACATTAAACCTGCACTGGTGCATCGGAATCTAATACTCGATTCCCAGCAACCTTTCAGCCCACAAACTCTTAGAAGATTCACTCTTCTTGTACTTCAGCTGGCATTGTGCCTTTTGAATTCAAAACCGATGCGATATCTGTGTTTCATGGACAATGTGAAGTTCCAAGGAATGCAGTTAAACTGCATTGGTGCAACGGAATCTAATACTGGTCTCCCAGGAGCCGATCAAACCACAATCTCTTAGAAGATTCACTTTTCTTGTACTTAAGTCGGCATTGTTACCTTTTTATTCATTCGCGTTGCAATTTCTGTGTTTCATGGTCAATGTGAAGGTCCAAGTAATACAGTAAACCTGCACTGGTTCATTGGAATCTAATACTGGTCTCCCAGGAGCCGCTCAAACCAGAACCTCTTAGAAGATTCACTCTTCTTGTACCTCAACCGGCATTCTGCTTTTGTATTCAATCCCAGTGCGATTTCTGTGTTTCATGGTCAAAGTGAAGGTCCAAGGGTTACAGTAAACCTTCACTGGTGCATCGGAATCTAATACTGGTCACCCAGGGGCCACTCAAACCACAAACACATAGAAGATTCACTCTTCTTGTACTTAAGTCGGGTTTGTCCCCTTTGTATTCAATCTCGATGCAAATTCTGTGTTTCGTGGTCAGTGTGAAGGTCCAAGGGATACTGTAAACCCGCACCGGTGCATCGGAATCTGATACTGGTCTCCCAGAAGACGCTCAAAACACAATCACTTAGAAGATTCATTCTTCTTGTACATAGGTCGGCCTTGTCCCTTTTGTATTCAATCCCGATGCAATTTCTGGGTTTCATGGTCAATGTGAAGGTCCAAGAATTACAGCAAACCTGCACTGTTACATCGGAACATAATACTGGTCCCCTAGGAGCCGCTCAAACCACAAACTCTTAGAAGATTCACTCTTCTTGTACTTAAGTCGGCATTGTCCCTTTTGTATTCAATCCGATGCGATTTTTGTTTCTCATGGTCAATGTGAAGGTCCAAGGGATACAGTAAACCTGCACTGGTTCATCGGAATCTAATAATGGTCTCCCAAGAGCCGCTCAAACCACAATCTCTTAGAAGATTTACTTTTCTTGTACTTAAGTCGGCATTGTTATCTTTGTATTCAATCGCGATGCAACTTCTGTGTTTCATGGTCAATGTGAAGGTCCAAGGGATACAGTAAACCTGCACTGGCTCATCGGTATTTAATACTGGTCTCCCAATAGGCGCTCACACCACAAACTCTTAGAAGATTCACTCTTCTTGTACTTAAGTCGGTATTGTCCCCTTCGTATTCAATCCCTATGCAATTTCTGTGTTACATGGTCAATGTGAAGGTCCAAGGGATACAGTTAACCCTTCACTGGTGCATCGGAATTCAATACTGGTCTCCCAGGAGCAGATCAAACCACATACTCTTGGAAGATTCACTCTTGTTGTCATTAAGAAGTCATTGTGCCTTATGTAATTCAATCCCGATGCATTTGCTGTGTTTCATGGTCAATGTGATGGTGCAAGGGTACCGTAAACCTGCATTGGTGCATCGGAATTTAATACTGGTTCCTAGGAGCCGGTCAAACCAGAAACTATTAGAAGATTCACTCTTCTTGTACATCAACCGGCTTTCTGCTTCTTCATTCAATCCCAGTGCGATTTCTGTGTTTCATGGTCAAAGTGAAGGTCCAAGGGTTACAGTAAACCTTCACTGGTGCATCGGAATCTAATACTGGTCACCCAGGGGCCACTCAAACCACAAACACATAGAAGATTCACTCTTCTTGTACTTAAGTCGGGTTTGTCCCCTTTGTATTCAATCTCGATGCAAATTCTGTGTTTCGTGGTCAATGTGAAGGTCCAAGGGATACTGTAAACCCGCACCGGTGCATCGGAATCTGATACTGGTCTCCCAGAAGACGCTCAAAACACAATCACTTAGAAGATTTACTCTTCTTGTACATAGGTCGGCCTTGTCCCTTTTGTATTCAATCCCGATGCAATTTCTGGGTTTCATGGTCAATGTGAAGGTCCAAGAATTACAGCAAACCTGCACTGGTACATCGGATCATAATACTGGTCCCCTAGGAGCCGCTCAAACCACAAACTCTTAGAAGATTCACTCTTCTTGTACTTAAGTCGGCATTGTCCCTTTTGTATTCAATCCGATGCGATTTTTGTTTCTCATGGTCAATGTGAAGGTCCAAGGGATACAGTAAACCTTCACTGGTTCATCGGAATCTAATAATGGTCTCCCAAGAGCCGCTCAAACCACAATCTCTTAGAAGATTTACTTTTCTTGTACTTAAGTCGGCATTGTTATCTTTGTATTCAATCGCGATGCAACTTCTGTGTTTCATGGTCAATGTGAAGGTCCAAGGGATACAGTAAACCTGCACTGGCTCATCGGTATTTAATACTGGTCTCCCAATAGCCGCTCACACCACAAACTCTTAGAAGATTCACTCTTCTTGTACTTAAGTCGGTATTGTCAACTTCGTATTCAATCCCTATGCAATTTCTGTGTTACATGGTCAATGTGAAGGTCCAAGGGATACAGTTAACCCTTCACTGGTGCATCGGAATTCAATACTGATCTCCCAGGAGCAGATCAAACCACATACTCTTGGAAGATTCACTCTTGTTGTCATTAAGAATTCATTGTGCCTTATGTAATTCAATCCCGATGCATTTGCTGTGTTTCATGGTCAATGTGATGGTGCACGGGTACCGTAAACCTGCACTGGTGCATCGGAATTTAATACTGGTTCCTAGGAGCCGGTCAAACCAGAAACTATTAGAAGATTCACTCTTCTTGTACATCAACCGGCTTTCTGCTTCTTTATTCAATCCCAGTGCGATTTCTGTATTTCATGGTCAAAGTGAAGATCCAAGGGATACAGTAATACTCCACTGGTGCATCGGAATCTTATACTGGTCACCCAGGAGCCACTCAAAAAACAAACACTTAGAAGACTCACTCTTCTTGTACTTAAGTCTGGTTTGTCCCCTTTGTATTCAATCTCGATGCAAATTCTGTGTTTCATGGTCAATGTGAAGGTCCAAGTGATACTGTAAACCTGCACCAGTGCATCGGATTCTGAAACTGGTCTCCCAGAAGCCGCTCAAAACACAATCACTTAGAAGATTCACTCTTCTTGTAGTTAGGTCGGCCTTGTCCCTTTTGTATTCAGTCTGATGCCATTTCTGTTTTCACGGTCAATGTGAAGGTCCTAGGGATACAGTAAACCTGCACTTTTGCATCGGAATCTAATACTGGTCTCGCAGGAGCCGCTCAAAACACAAATTCTTAGAAGATTCACTCTTCACGTACTTAGGTCGGCATTGTCCCCTTTGTTTTCAGTCCAGATGCAATTTCTGTGTTTTATTTTCAATGTGAACGTCCAAAGGATACAAATGACGCTTCACTGGTGCATCGGAATCTAATACTGGTCTCCCAGGAGCCGCCCAAACCACAAACTCTTAGAAGATTCACTCTTCTTGTACTTAAGTCGGCAATGTCCCATTTGTATTCCGTCCAAATGCACGTTCTGTGTTTCATGGTCAATGTGAAGGTCCAAGGGATACAGTAAACCTGCACTAGTGCATCGGAAAGTAATTCTGGTCTCCCAGGAGCAGATCAAACCACAAATTCTTGGAAGATTCACTCTTCTTGTACTTAAGTCGGCATTGTGACTTTTGTATTCAATCCCGATGTGATTTCTGTGTTTCATGGACAATGTGAAGGGCCAAGGGATGCAGTAAACCTGCACTGGTGCATCGGAATCTAATAGTGGTATCCCAGGAGCCGCTCATAATACAAACTCTTAGAAGATCTACTCTTCTTGTACTTTAGTCGGCATTGTGCCTTTTGTATTCAATCCCGATGCAATTGCTGTGTTTCATGGTCAATGTGAAGGTCCAAGGGATACAGTAATCCTGCAGTGGGGCAACAGAATCTAATACTGGTTTCCCAGGAACCGCTCAAAGCACAAACTCTTAAAAGATTCACTCCCCTTGTCATTATGTTTGCATTGTGCCTTTTGTAATTCAATCCCGATGCATTTGCTGTGTTTCATAGTCAATGTGAAGTTGCAAGTTTACAGTAAACCTGCACTGGTGCATCCGAATCTAATACTGGTTTCCTAGAAACCGCTCATTCCAGAAACTCTTAGAAGATTCACTCTTCTTGTACTTAAGTCGGCATTGTCCCTTTTGTATTCAATCTGATGCGATTTTTGTTTTTCATGGTCAATGTGAAGGTCCAAGGGGTGTAGTAAACCTGCACTGGTTCATCGGAATCTAATAATGGTCTCCCAAGAGCCGCTCAAACCACTAACTCTTAGAAGATTCATTCTTCTCGTACTTAGGTCTGCATTCTCCCCTTTGTATTCAATCCCGATGGAATATCTGTGTTTCATGGTCAATGTGAAGGTACATGCAATACAGTTAACCCTTCACTGGTGCATCGGAATCTAAAAATGGTCATCTCAGGAGCCGCTAAAATCACAAACTCTTAGAAGATTCATTCTTCTTGTACTTAAGTTGGCATTGTGCATTTTGTATTCAATCCAGATGCAATTGCTGTGTTTCATGGTCAATGTGAAGGTCCAAGGGATACAGTAAACCTGCAGTGGTGCAACGGATTCTAATACTGGTCTCCCAGGAGCCGCTCAAAACACAAACTCTTAAAAGATTCACTCTTCTTGTCATTAAGTTGGCATTGTGCCTTTTGTAATTCAATCCCGATGGATTTGCAGTGTTTCATGGTCAATGTGAACTTGCAAGGGTACAGTAAACCTGCACTGGTGCATCCTAATGTAATACTGGTTTCCTAGGAGTCGCTCAAACCAGAATCTCTTAATAGATTCACTCTTCTTGTATTTCAACCGGCATTCTGCATTTTGTATTCAATCCCAGTGAGATTTCTGTGTTTCATGGTCAAAGTGAAGGTCCAAGGGATACAGTAAACCTTCACTGGTGCATCGGAAACTAATACTGGTCTTCCAGGAGCAGATCAAACCACAAACTCATCACTCATCTTGTACTTAAGTCGGCATCGTCCCCTTTGTATTCAATCACGATGCAAATTCTGTGTTTCATAGTCAATGTTAAGGTCCAAGGGATACAGTAAACCTGCATCGGTGCATCGGAATCTAATACAGGTCACCCAGGAGCAACTCAAAATACAAAAACGTAGAAGATTCACTCTTCTTGTACTTAAGTCGGGTTTGTCAACCTTGTATTCAATCTCGATGCAAATTCTGTGTTTCATGTTCAATGTGAAGGACCAAGGGATACAGTAAACCTGCACCAGTGCATCGGAATCTAATACTGGTCACCCAGGAGCCCCTCAAATCACAAACACATAGGAGATTCACTCTTCTTGTACTTAAGTCGGCATTGTGCCTTTTGTATTCAATCCCGATTCGATATCTGTGTTTCATGGTTAATGTGAAGGTCCAACGGATGCAGTAAACCTGCACTGGTGCAACGGATTCTAATACTTGTCCCCCAGGAGACGATCAAACCACAAACTCTTAGAAGATTCATTCTTCTTGTACTTAAGTCGGCATTGTCCCCTTTGTATTCAATACTGAAGCAATTTCTGTGTTTCACGGGCATTGTGAAGCTCAAAGGTATACAGTTAAACCTTCACCGTTTCATTGGAATCTAATACTGGTCTCCCAGGAGCCGCTCAAACCAGAACCTCTTAGAAGATTCACTCTTCTTGTACCTCAACCGGCATTCTGCTTTTGTATTCAATCCCAGTGCGATTTCTGTGTTTCATGGTCAAAGTGAAGGTCCAAGGGTTACAGTAAACCTTCACTGGTGCATCGGAATCTAATACTGGTCACCCAGGGGCCACTCAAACCACAAACAAATAGAAGATTCACTCTTCTTGTACTTAAGTCGGGTTTGTCCCCTTTGTATTCAATCTCGATGCAAATTCTGTGTTTCGTGGTCAATGTGAAGGTCCAAGGGATACTGTAAACCCGCACCGGTGCATCGGAATCTGATACTGGTCTCCCAGAAGACGCTCAAAACACAATCACTTAGAAGATTCACTCTTCTTGTACATAGGTCGGCCTTGTCCCTTTTGTATTCAATCCCGATGCAATTTCTGGGTTTCATGGTCAATGTGAAGGTCCAAGAATTACAGCAAACCTGCACTGGTACATCGGAACATAATACTGGTCCCCTAGGAGCCGCTCAAACCACAAACTCTTAGAAGATTCACTCTTCTTGTACTTAAGTCGGCATTGTCCCTTTTGTATTCAATCTGATGCGATTTTTGTTTCTCATGGTCAATGTGAAGATCCAAGGGATACAGTAAACCTGCACTGGCTCATCGGTATCTAATACTGGTCTCCCAATAGCCGCTCACACCACAAACTCTTAGAAGATTCACTCTTCTTGTACTTAAGTCGGTATTGTCCCCTTCGTATTCAATCCCTATGCAGTTTCTGTGTTACATGGTAAATGTGATGGTCCAAGGGATACAGTTAACCCTTCACTGGTGCATCGGAATTCAATACTGGTCTCCCAGGAGCAGATCAAACCACATACTCTTTGAAGATTCACTCTTGTTGTCATTAAGAAGTCATTGTGCCTTATGTAATTCAATCCCGATGCATTTGCTGTGTTTCATGGTCAATGTGATGGTGCAAGGGTACCGTAAACCTGCACTGGTGCATCAAAATTTAATACTGGTTCCTAGGAGCCGGTCAAACCAGAAACTATTAGAAGATTCACTCTTCTTGTACATCAACCGGCTTTCTGCTTCTGTATTCAATCCCAGTGCGATTTCTGTGTTTCATGGTCAAAGTGAAGGTCCAAGGGATACAGTAATACTCCACTGGTGCATCGGAATCTTATACTGGTCACCCAGGAGCCACTCAAAAAACAAACACTTAGAAGACTCACTCTTCTTGTACTTAAGTCTGGTTTGTCCCCTTTGTATTCAATCTCGATGCAAATTCTGTGTTTCATGGTCAATGTGAAGGTCCACGTGATACTGTAAACCTGCACCAGTGCATCGGATTCAGAAACTGGTCTCCCAGAGGCCGCTCAAAACACAATCACTTAGAAGATTCACTCTTCTTGTAGTTACGTCGGCCTTGTCCCTTTTGTATTCAGTCTGATGCCATTTCTGTTTTCACGGTCAATGTGAAGGTCCAAGGGATACAGTAAACCTGCACTTTTGCATCGGAATCTAATACTGGTCTCGCAGGAGCCGCTCAAAACACAAATTCTTAGAAGATTCACTCTTCTCGTACTTAAGTCGGCATTGTCCCCTTTGTTTTCAGTCCAGATGCAATTTCTGTGTTTTATTTTCAATGTGAACGTCCAAAGGATACAAATGACGCTTCACTGGTGCATCGGAATCTAATACTGGTCTCCCAGGAGCCGCCCAAACCACAAACTCTTAAAAGATTCACTCCCCTTGTCATTATGTTTGCATTGTGCCTTTTGTAATTCAATCCCGATGCATTTGCTGTGTTTCATAGTCAATGTGAAGTTGCAAGTGTAATGTAAACCTGACTTGGTGCATCCGAATCAAATACTGGTTTCCTAGAAACCGCTCATTCCAGAAACTCTTAGAAGATTCACTCTTCTTGTACTTAAGTCGGCATTGTCCCTTTTGTATTCAATCTGATGCGATTTTTGTTTTTCATGGTCAATGTGAAGGTCCAAGGGGTGTAGTAAACCTGCACTGGTTCATCGGAATCTAATAATGGTCTCCCAAGAGCCGCTCAAACCACTAACTCTTAGAAGATTCATTCTTCTCGTACTTAGGTCGGCATTCTCCCCTTTGTATTCAATCCCGATGGAATATCTGTGTTTCATGGTCAATGTGAAGGTCCATGCAATACAGTTAACCCTTCACTGGTGCATCGGAATCTAAAAATGGTCATCTCAGGAGCCGCTAAAATCACAAACTCTTAGAAGATTCATTCTTCTTGTACTTAAGTTGGCATTGTGCATTTTGTATTCAATCCAGATGCAATTGCTGTGTTTCATGGTCAATGTGAAGGTCCAAGGGATACAGTAAACCTGCAGTGGTGCAACGGATTCTAATACTGGTCTCCCAGGAGCCGCTCAAAACACAAACTCTTAAAAGATTCACTCTTCTTGTCATTAAGTTGGCATTGTGCCTTTTGTAATTCAATCCCGATGGATTTGCAGTGTTTCATGGTCAATTTGAACTTGCAAGGGTACAGTAAACCTGCACTGGTGCATCTTAATGTAATACTGGTTTCCTAGGAGCCGCTCAAACCAGAATCTCTTAATAGATTCACTCTTCTTGTATTTCAACCGGCATTCTGCATTTTGTATTCAATCCCAGTGAGATTTCTGTGTTTCATGATCAAAGTGAAGGTCCAAGGGATACAGTAAACCTTCACTGGTGCATCGGAAACTAATACTGGTCTTCCAGGAGCAGATCAAACCACAATCTCATCACTCATCTTGTACTTAAGTCGGCATCGTCCCCTTTGTATTCAATCACGATGCAAATTCTGTGTTTCATAGTCAATGTTAAGGTCCAAGGGATACAGTAAACCTGCATCGGTGCATCGGAATCTAATACAGGTCACCCAGGAGCAACTCAAAATACAAAAACGTAGAAGATTCACTCTTCTTGTACTTAAGTCGGGTTTGTCAACCTTGTATTCAAACTCGATGCAAATTCTGTGTTTCATGTTCAATGTGAAGGACCAAGGGATACAGTAAACCTGCACCAGTGCATCGGAATCTAATACTGGTCACCCAGGAGCCCCTCAAATCACAAACACATAGGAGATTCACTCTTCTTGTACTTAAGTCGGCATTGTGCCTTTTGTATTCAATCCCGATTCGATATCTGTGTTTCATGGTTAATGTGAAGGTCCAACGGATGCAGTAAACCTGCACTGGTGCAACGGATTCTAATACTTGTCCCCCAGGAGACGATAAAACCACAAACTCTTAGAAGATTCATTCTTCCTGTACTTAAGTCGGCATTGTCCCCTTTGTATTCAATACTGAAGCAATTTCTGTGTTTCACGGTCATTGTGAAGCTCAAAGGTATACAGTTAAACCTTCACCGTTTCATCGGAATCTAAAACTGGTCTCCCAGGAGCCACTCAAATCACAAACACTTAGAAGATTCACTCTTCCTGTACTAAAGCTGGCATTGCCCCTTTTGTGTTCAATCCGAAGTATTTTCTGTTTTTAATGGTCAATGTGAGGTTCTACGGGATACAGTAAACATGCACTGGTTCATCGAAATCTGATACTGGTTTCCCAGGAACAGTTCAAACCACAATCTCTTAGAAGATTCACTCTTCTTGTACTTAAGTCGGCATTGTCCCTTTTGTATTCAGTCCCGATGCAATGTCTGTGTTTCATGGTCAATGCTAGGGTCCAAGGGATACAGTTAATCTGCACTGGTGCATCGGAAAATAATACTGGTCTCCCAGGAGCCGTTCAACGAACATAGGATTTTCATGGTCAATGTGAAGGTCCAAGGGATGCAGTTAACCTGCACTGGTTTGTCGGAATCTAATACTGTTCTCCCAGGAGCCGCGAAAACCACAAACACTTAGAAGATTACTCTTCTTCTACTTAAGTCGACATTGTCCTTTTCTATTCAGTCCCGATGTAGTTACTGTGTTTCATGGTCAATGTGAACGTCCAAGGGATACAGTAAACCTGCACTGGTTCATCGGAATCTAATACTGTTCTCCCAGGAGCCGCTCATACCACAAACTCTTAGAAGATTCACTAATCTTGTACTAGAGTCGGCATTGTCGCTTTTGTATTCAATCCGATGCACTTTCTGTTTTCGTGGTCAATGTGATGGTCCAAAGGATACAGTAAACCTGCACTGAGTCATCGGAATCTAATACTGGTCTCCCAGGAGCCGCTCAAACCACAAATTCTTAGAGGTTCCACTCTTCTTGTACTTAAGTTGGCATTGTGCCTTTTATAATCAATCCCGATACAATTGCTGTGTTTCATGGTCAATGTAAATGTCCAACGGATAAAGTAAACCGGCACTGGTGCATCGGAATCTAATACTGGTTTCCCAGGAGCCGCTCAAACTACAAAGTCTTAGAGGATTCACTTTTCTTGTACTTAAGTCGGCAATGTGCCTTTTGTATTCATTCCCAATGCAATTTCTCTGTTTCATGGGCAATGTAAAGGTCCAAGTGACACAGTGAACCTGCACTGGTGTATCGGAATCTAATACTGGTCTCCCAGGAGCCGCTCAAACCACAAACTCTTAGAAGATTCACTGTTCTTGTACTTCAGCCGTCTTTGTGCCTTTACTATTGAATCCCGATGCAATTTCAGTGTTTCGTGGTCAATGTGAAAGTCCAAGGGATCCAGTAAACCAGCACTGGTGCATCGGAATCTAATACTGGACTCCCAGAAGCCGCTCAAACCACAATCACTTAGAAGATTCACTCTTCTTGTACTTAGGTCGGCCTTGTCCCTTATGTATTCAGTCCGATGCCATTTCTGTTTTCAGGATCAAGGTAAGGGTCCAAGGGATACAGTAAACCTGCACTAGTGCATAGGAATCTAATACTGGTCTCGCAGGAGCCTCTCATATCACAAACTCTTAGAAGATTCACTCTTCTTGTACTTAAGTCGGCATTGTCCCCTTTGTATTCAATCCCGATGCTATTTCTGTGTTTTATTTTCAATGTGAAGGTCCAAACGATACAAATAACGCTTCATTGGTGCATCGGAATCCAATACTGCTCTCCCAGGATCCGCTCAAACCGCAAACACTTAGAAGATTCACTCTTCTTGAACTTACGTCGGCATTGTCCCTTTTGTATTCAATCCGATACAATTTCTGTTTTTCATGCTCAATGTGAAGGTCCAAGGGATACAGTAAACCTTCACTGCTTCATCGGAATCTAATACTGGGCTCCCAGGAGCCGCTCAAAGCACAAACTCTTAGTCGATCCACTCTTCTTTTACTTAAGTCGGCATTGTGCCTTTTGTATTGAATCCCGATGCAATTGCTGTGTTTCATGGTCACTTTGAAGGTCCAAGGGTACAGTAAACCTGCACTGGTGCATCCGAATCTTATACTGGTTTCCCAGGAGCCGCTAAAACTACAAACTCTTAGAAAATTCACTCTTCATGTACTTCAGCCGGCATTGTGCTTTTGGTGTTCAATCCCGATGTGATTTCTGTGCTTCATGGTCAATGGGAAGGTCCAAGGGATACAGTAAACCTGCACTGGTGCATCGGAATCTAATACTGGTCTCCCAGGTGCCGCTCAAAGCACAAACTTTTACAAGACTCACTCTTCCTGTACTTAAGTCGGCATTGTGCCTTTTGTATTCAATCCCGATGCGATATCTGTGCATCATGTACAATGTAAAGGTCCGAGGGATGCAGTAAACCTGCACTGTTGCATCGGAAACTAGTTCTGGTGTCCCAGGGGCAGATCCAACCACAAATTCTTGGAAGATTCACTCTTCTTGTACTTAAGTCGACATTGTGCCTTTAGTATTCAATCCCGATGTGATTTTTGTGTTTCATGGACAATGTGAAGGTCCAAGGGATGCAGCAAACCTGCACTGGTGCATCGGAATCTAATACTTGTCCCCCAGGAGACGATTAAACGACGAACTTTTAGAAGATTCATTCTTCTTGTACTTAAGTCGGCATTGTCCCCTTTGTATTCAATCCTGAAGCAATTTCTGTGTTTCATGGTCAATATGAAGGTCCAAGGGATACAGTTAACCATTCACCGGTGCATCGGAATCTAATACTGGTCACCCAGGAGCCGCTCAAACCACAAACACTTAGAAGATTCACTCTTCTTGTACTTAAGTCGGCATTGTCCGTTTTGTATTCAGTCCCTAAGTAATTACTGTGTTTCATGGTCAATGTGAACGTCCAAGGGATACAGTAAACCTGCACAGTTCATCGGAATCTATTACTGTTCTCCCAGGAGCCGCTCATACCACAAACTCTTAGAAGATTCACTCTTCTTGTACTTAAGTCGCCATTGTGTCCTTTGTATTCAATCCCGATGCAATTTCTGTAATTCATGGCCACTGTTGAGAACCAAGGGATACAGTAAACCTGCACTGGTGCATCGGATACTAATACTGGTCTGCCAGGTGCCGCTCAAACCACAAAGACTTAGAAGATTCACTCAACTTGTACTTAAGTCGGCTTTGTCGCTTTTGTATTCAATCCCGATTCAATTGCTGTGTTTCAAGGTCAATGTGATTGTCCAAGGGATACAGTAAACCTTCTTTGGTGCATCTAAATCTAATACTGGTCTCCCAGGAGCCGCTCAAAGCACAAACTCTTAGGAGTTCCACTCTTCTTGTACTTCAGTTGATATTGTGCCTTTTATATTCAATCCCGATACCACTGCTGTGTTTCATGGTCAATGTAAAGGTCCAATTGATACAGTAAACCGGCACTGGTGCATCGCAATCTAATACTGGTTTCCCAGGAGCCGCTCAAACCACAAATTACGAGAGAGCACATTCCGGGAAGAGATGGGCAACATATTACTACCGCCCACATATATCTCGCGTAATGATCACAACGAAAAGATCCGAGAAATTAGAGCAAATACTGAGACTTACAAGCAGTCGTTCTTCCCACGCATAATTCGTGAATGGAACAGGGAAGGGGGGATCAGATAGTGGTACAACAAGTACCCTCCGCCACACACCGTAAGGTGGCTCTCGGAGTATTGATGTAGATGTAGATGTAAACTCTTAGAAGATTCACTCTTCTTGAACTTAAGTCGGCAATGTGCCTTTTGTATTCAATCCCAATGCAATTTCTCTGTTTCATGGGCAATGTAAAGGTCCAAGTGACACAATAAAGCCGCACTGGTGCATCGGAATCTAATACTGGTCTCCCAGGAGCCGCTTAAAGCACAAACTCTTAGAAGATCCACTCTTCTTTTACTTAAGTCGGCATTGTGCCTTTTGTATTGAATCCCGATGCAATTGCTTTGTTTCATGGTCAATGTGAAGGTCCAAGGGATACAGTAAACCAGCACTGGTGCATCGTAATCTAATACTGGACTCCCAGAAGCCCCTCAAACCACAATCACTTAGAAGATTCACTCTTCTTGTACTTAGGTCGGCCTTATCCATTTTGTATTCAGTCCGATGAAATTTCTGTTTTCAGGGTCAATGTAAGGGTTCAAGGGATACAGTAAACCGGCACTGGTGAATCGGAATCTAATACTTGTCCCCCAGGAGACGATTGAACGACAAACTTTACGAAGATTCATTCTTCTTGTACTTAAGTCGGCATTGTCCCCTTTGTATTCAATCCCGAAGCAATTTCTGTGTTTCATTTTCATTGTGAAGGTCAAAGGGATAAAGCTAACCTTTCACCCTTGCATCGGAATCTAATACTGGTCACCCAGGAGCCGCTCAAACCACAAACACTTAGAATATTCACTCTTGTGGTACTTAAGTCGGCATAGTCACCTTTGTATTCAATCCAATGAAATTTCTGTTTTTCATGGTCAATGTGAAGGTCCAAGGGATGCAGTAAACCAGCACTGGTTCATCGGTATCTAATAGTGGTATCCCAGGATCCGCTCAAACCACAAACCCTTAGATCTACTCTTCTTGTACTTTAGTCGGCATTGTGCCTTTTGTATTCAATCCCGATGCAATTGCTGTGTTTCATGGTCGAAGTGAAAGTCCAAGGGATACAGTAAACCTGCAGTGGTGCAACGGATACTAATACTGGTCTCCCAGGAGCCGCTCAAAACACAATCTCTTAAAAGGTTCACTCTTCTTGTCATTAAGTTGGCATTGTGCCTTTTGTAATTCAATCCCGAAACATTTGCAGTGCTTCATGGTCAATCTGAACTTTCAAGGGTACAGTCATCCTGCACTGGTGCATCCGAATCTAATACCGTTTTCCTAGGAGCCGCTCAAATCAGAAACTCTTACAAGATTCACTCTTCTTGTACTTCAACCGGCATTCTGCCTTTTGTATTCAATTACAGTGCGATTTCTGTGTTTCATGGTCAATGTAAAGGTCCGAGGTATACAGTATACCTGCACTGGTGCATCGGAATCTAATACTGGTCTCCTAGGAGCCGCTCAAAGCACAAACTCTTAGAAGATCCACTCTTCTTGTACTTCAGTTAGCATTGTGCCTTTTATATTCAATCCCGATACAATTGCTGTGTTTCATGGTCAATGTAAAGGTCCAAAGGATACAGTAAACCGGCACTGGCGCATTGGAATCTAGTACTGGTTTTCCAGGAGCCGCTCAAACCACAAACTCTTACAAGATTCACTCTTCTTGTACATCAGCCGGCATTGTGCCTTAACTATTCAATCCCGATGCAATTTCTGTATTTCATGGTCAATGTGAAAGTCCAAGGGATACAGTAAACCAGCACTGGTGCATCGAAATCTAATACTAGACTCCCAGAAGCCGCTCAAACCACAATCACTTAGAAGATTCACTCTTCTTGTACTTAGGTCGGCCTTGTCCAATTTGTACTCAGTCCGATGCCCTTTCTGTTTTCAGGGTCAATGTAAGGGTCCAAGGGATACAGTAAACCTGCACTGGTGCATCGGAATCTAATACTGTTCTCGCAGGAGCCTCTCAGATCACGAACTCTAAGAAGATTCACTCTTCTTGTACCTAAGTCGGCATTGTCCCCTTTGTATTCATTCCCGATGCAATTTCTGTGTTATATTTTCAATGTGAAGGTCCAAACGATACAAATAACGCTTCACTGGTGCATCGGAATCCAATACTGCTCTCCCAGGAGCCGTTCAAACCGCAAACACTTAGAAGATTCACTCTTCTCTTACTTAAGTCGGCATTGTCCCTTTTGTATTCAATCCGATGCAATTTCTGTTTTTCATGCTCAATGTGAAGGTCCAAGGGATACAGTAAACCTGCACTGGTTCATCGGAATCTAATACTGGTCTCCCAGGAGCCGCTGAAAGCACAAACTCTTAGAAGATCCACTCTTCTTTTACTTAAGTCGGCATTGTGCCTTTTGTATTCAATCCCGATGCAATTTCTGTAATTCATGGCCACTGTTAAGGTCCAAGGGATACAGTAAACCTTCACTGGTGCATCGGAAACTAATACTGGTCTTCCAGGAGCAGATCAAACCACAAACTCTTAGAAGATTCACTCTTCTTGTACTTAAGTCGGCATTGTCCCCTTAGTATTCAATCTCGTTGCAAATTCTGTGTTTTGTAGTCAATGTTAAGGTCCAAGGGATACAGTAAATCTGTACTGGTGCATCGGAATCTAATACTGGTCACCCAGGAGCAACTCAAACCACAAAAACGTAGAAGATTCACTCTTCTTGTACTTAAGTCGGGTTTTTCAACCTTGTATTCAATCTCGATGCAAATTCTGTGTTTCATGGTCAATGTGAAGGTCCAAGGGATACTCTAAACCTGCACCAGTGCATCATAATCTAATGCTGGTCACTCCAGAGAACCTCAAATCACAAACACATAGGAGATTCACTCTTCTTGTACTTAGGTCGGCATTATGCCTTTTGTATTCAATCCCGATGCGATTGCTGTGTGTCATGGTCAATGTGAAGGTCCAAGGGATACAGTAAACCTGCACTGGTGCATCGGAATCTCATACTGGTTTCCCAGGAACAGTTCAAAAAACAAACGCTAAGAAGATTCACTCTTCTTGTCATTAAGTTATCATTATGCCTTTTGTAATTCAATCCCGATGCGATTGCTGTGTGTCATGGTCAATGTGAACGACCAAGGGATACAGTAAACCTGCACTGGTTCGTCGGAATCTAATACTGTTCTCCCAGGAGCCGCTCAAACCATAATCTCTTAGAAGATTCATCTTCTTGTACTTAGGTCGGCATTGTCCCTTTTATATTGAATCCCGATCTCATTTCTGTGTTTCATGGTCAATGTGGAGGTCCAAGGGATACAGTAAAATTTCACTGGTGCATCGGAATTTAATACTGGACACCCAGGAGCCGCTCAAAGTAGAAACTCTTAGCAGATTCTCTCTTCTTGTACTTTAGATGGCATTGTGCCTTTTGTATTCAATCCCGATTCGATATCTGTGTTTCATGGACAATGTGAAGGTCCAAGGGATACAGTAAACCTGCACTGGTGCATCGGAAATTCAATACTGGTCTACCAGGAGCCCCTCAAACCACAAACACATGGAAGATTCACTCTTCTTGTACTTAAGTCGGCATTGTCCTTTTCTATTCAATCCGATGCGATTTCTGTTTTTCATGGTCAATGTAAAGGTCCAAGGGATACAGTAAACCGGCACTGGTGCTACGGAATCTAATACTGGTTTCCCAGGAGACGCTCAAACCACAAACTCTTACAAGATTCACTCTTCTTGTACTTCAGCCGGCATTGTGCCTTTACTATTCAATCCCGATGCAATTTCTGTGTTTCATGGTCAATGTGGAAGTCCAAGGGATACAGTGAACCAGCACTGGTGCATCGGAATCTAATACTGGACTCGCAGAAGCCGCTCAAACCACAATCACTTAGAAGATTCACTCTTCTTGTACTTAAGTCGGCATTGACCCTTTTGTATTCAATCCAATGCAATTTCTGTTTTTCATGCTCAATGTAAATGTCCAAGGGATACAGTAAACCTGCACTGGTTCATCGGAATCTAATACTGGTCTCCCAGGAGCCGCTCAAAGCACAAAATCTTAGAAGATCCACTATTCATTTACTTAAGTCGGCATTGTGCCTTTTGTATTGAATCCCGATGCAATTGCTGTGTTTCATGGTCAATGTGAAGGTCCAAGGGATACAGTAAACCGGCACTGGTGCATCGGAATCTAATACTGGTTTCCCAGGGGCTGCTCAAAACACAAACTCTTGGAGGATTCGCTCTAATTGTCCTTAAGTTCCCAATGTGCCTTTTGTATTCAATCCCGATGCCATTGCCGTGTTTCATGGTCAATGTGAAGGTCCAAGGGTACAGGAAACATGCACTGGTGCATCTGAATCTAATACTGGTTTTCCAGGAGCCGCTAAAACCACAAACTCTTAGAAGTCTCACTCTTCCTGAACTTAAGTCGGCATTGTGCCTTTTGTATTCAATCCCGATGTGATATCTGTGTTTCATGGACAAGGTGAAGGTCCAAGGGATGCAGTAAACCTGCACTGGTGCATCGGAATCTGATACATGTCCCCCAGGAGACGATTAAACGTCAAACTCTTAGAAGATTCACTTTTCTTGTACTTAAGTCGGCATTGTTCTCTATGTATTCAATCGCGATGCAATATCTGTGTATCATGGTCAATGTGAAGGTCCAATGGATACAGTTAACCCTTCACTGGTGCATCGGAATTTGATACTGGTCTCCCAGGAGCCGCTCAAACCACAAACACTTAAAAGATTCACTCTTCTTGTACTTAAGTCGGCATTGTCCCTTTTGTATTCAATACGATGCAATTTCTGTTTTTCATGGACAATGTGAAGGTCCAAGGGATGCATTGAACCAGCACTGGTTCATCGGAATCCAATAGTGGAATCCCAGCAGCCGCCCAAACCACAAACTCTTAGAACATCTACTCTTCTTCTACTTAAGTCGGCATTGTACCTTTTGTATTCAATCCCGATGCAATTGCAGTGTTTCATGGTCAATGTGAAGGTGCAAGGGTACAGCAAACCTGCACTGCTGCATCGGAATCTAATACTGGTTTCCTAGGAGCCGTTCAAATCAGAAACTCTCGGAAGATTCACTCTTCTTGTACTTCAACCGGCATTCTGAATTTTTTTTTCAATCCCAGTGCGATTTCTGTGTTTCATGTTCAAAGTGACGGTCCAAGGGATACAGTAAACCTTCACTGGTGCTTCGAAAACTCATACTGGTTTTCCAGGAGCACATCAAACCACAAACTCTTAGAAGATTCACTCTTCTTGTACTTAAGTCTGCATTGTCCCTTTTGTATTCAATCCCGATGCAATTTCTGTGTTTCATGGTCAATGTGAAGGTCCAAGGGATACAGCAAACCTTCACTGGAGCATCGGAATCTAATACTGTTCTCCAAGGAGCCGCTCAAACCACAAACACATAGAAGATTCACTTTTCTTGTACTTAAGTCAGGTTTGTCCCCTTTGTATTCAATCTCGATGGAAATTCTGTGTTTCATGGTCAATGTGACGGTCCAAGGGATACTGTAAAGCTGCACCGGTGCATCGAAATCTAATACTGGTTACCCAGGAGTCGCTCAAATCACATACACATAGAAGATTTACACTTCTTGTACTTAAGTCGGCATTGTGCCTATTCTATTCAATCCCGATGCGATATCTCTGTTTCATGCACAGTGTGAAGGTCCAAGGGATACAGGTAACCTTCTCTGGTGCATCGAAATCGAATACTTGTCTCCCAGGAGCCGCTCAAAGCTCAAACTCTTAGAAGATTCCCTCTTCTTGTACTTAAGTCGTTATTGTGCATTTTGTATTCTATCCCGATGAGATATCTGGGCCTCATTGGCAATGTAGAGGTCCAAGGAATACAGCAAAAACTGTTCAGGTTCAGCAGAATCTAATACTGGTCTCCCCGGAGCCGATCAGACCACAATCTCTTACAAGATTCACTCTTCTTGTACTTAAGTCGGCATTGTTACTTTTGTATTCAATCCGATGCAATTTCTGTCTTTCATGGTCAATGTGAAGGTCCAAGGGTTGCTGTTAACCTGCACTAGTTCGTCGGAATTTAATACTGGTCTCCCAGGAGCCGCGCATCTTCTTGTACTTAGGTCGGCATTGTCCCTTTTGTATTCAATCCCGATCTCATTTCTGTATTTCATGGTCAATGTGGAAGTCAAGGGTTGCAGTAAACTTGCACTGGTGCATCGGAATTTAATACTGGACTCCCAGAAGCCGCTGAAAGTGGAAACTCTTAGCAGATTCTCTCTTCTTGTACGTTAGATGGCATTGTGCCTTTTGTATTCAATACCGATTCGATATCTGTGTTTCATGGACAATGTAAAGGTCCAAGGGATACAGTAAACCTGCACTGGTCCATAAGAATCTAATACTGGTCTCTCAGGAGCCTCTCAGACCACAAACTCTTAGAAGATTCATTCCTCCTGTACTTAAGTCGGCATTGTCCCTTTTGTATTCAATCTCAATGCAATTTCTTGGTTTTATGGTCAATGTGAAGGTCAAAGGGATACAGTAAATTTGGACTGGTGCATCGGAATCTAATACTGTTCCCCAGGAGCCGCTCAAAGCACAAACTCTTAGAAGATTCACTCTTCTTCTTCTTAAGTTGGCATTGTGCCTTTTGTATTCAATCCCAATGCCATTGCAGTGCTTCATGGTCAATGTAAAGTTACAAGGGACACAGTAATCCTGCACTGGTGCTTCGGAATCTAATACTGGTTTTCCAGGTTCACTCAAACCACAAACTCTAAGAAGATTCACTCTTTCTGTACTTCAGCTGGCATTGTGTTTCATATCCTATGCCGATGCAATTACTCTGTTTCATGGCCATTGCGAAGGTCCAAGTGATACAGCTAACCAGCACTGGTGCATCGGAAATTAGTACTGGTCTCCCAGCAGCCGTTCAAACCACAAACTCTTAGATGATTCATCCTTCTTGTACTTAAGTCGGCATTGTCCATTTTGTATTCAATCCCGATGCAATTTTTTTGTTTTGTGGTCAATGTGAAGGTCCAAGGGATACAGTAAACCTGCACTTTAGCATCGGAATCTAATACTGGTCTCCCAGGAGCCGCTCAAACGACAAACTCTTAGAAGGTTCACTCTTCTTGACTTAAGTTTTCATTGTGCATTTTGTATTCAATCCCGATGCAATTGTTGTGTTTCATGGTCAATGTGAAGCTACAAGGGATTCAGTAAACCTGCAATGGTGCATCGGAATCGAATACTGGTCTCCCAGGAGCCGCTCAAACACAAACTCTTAGAAGATTCACTCTTAAAGTACTTATATTGGCATTGTGCCTTTTGTATTCAATACTGATGCTATTGCTGCTGTTTCCTGGTCAATGCTAGGGTCCAAGGGATACAGTTAACCTGCACTGGTGCATCGGAAACTAATAATGGTCTCCCAGGAGCCGCTCAACGCACAAACTCTTAGAAGATCCACTCTTCGTGTACTTAAGTTGGCATTGTGCCTTTTGTATTCAATCCCGATGCGATATCTGGGCCTCATGGACAATATGGATGTCCAGGGATACAGATAACCTGCACTGGTTCATCGGAATCTAATACTATTCTCCCCGGAGCCGATCAAACCACAACCTCTTAGAAGATTCACTCTTCTTGTACTTAAGTCGCATTGTCCCTTTTGTATTCAATCCGATGGAGTTTCTGTTTTTCATGGCCAATGTGAAGGTCCAAGGGATGCAGTTAACCTGCACTGGTTCGTCGGAATCTAATAGTGGTCTCCCAGGAGCCGCGAAAACCACAAGTACTTAGAAGATTACTCTTATTGTACTTAAGTCGGCATTGTCACTTTTGTATTCAATCCCGATGCAATTACTGTGTTTCATGGTCAATGTGAAGGTCCATGTGACACAGTAAACCTGCAGTGGTTCATCGGAATCTAATACTATTCTCCCCAGAGCCGATCAAACCACAACCTCTTAGAAGATTCACTCTTCTTGTACTTAGGTCGGCATTGTGCCTTTTGTATTCAATCCCGATTCGATATCTGTGTTTCATGGTCAATGTGATGGTCCAAGGGATACAGTAAACCTGCACTGGTGCATCGGAACCTAATACTGGTGTACCAGGAGCCGCTTAAACCACAAACACATGGAAGATTCACTCTTCTTGTACTTAAGTCGGCATTGTCCATTTTATTCAATCCGGTGCGATTTCTCTTTTTCATGGTCAATGTGAAGGACCAAATGATACAGTAGACCTGCACTGGTCCATCGGAATCTAATACTGGTATCTCAGGAGCCTCTCAGACCACAAACTCTTAGAAGATTCATTCCTCTTGTACTTAAGTCGGCATTGTCCCATTTGTATTCAATCTCGATGCAATTTCTTAGTTTTATGGTTAATGTGAAGGTCCAAGGGATACAGTAAATTTGCACTGGTGCCTCGGAATCTAATACTGTTCACCAGGAGCCGCTCAAAGCACAAACTCTTAGAAGATTCACTCTTCTTGTTCTTAAGTTGGCGTTGTGCCTTTTGTATTCAATCCCGATGCCATTGCAGTGTTTCATGGTCAATGTGAAGTTTCAAGGGACACAGTAATCCTGCACTGGTGCTTCGGAATCTAATACTGGTTTCCCAGGTTCACTCAAACCACAAACTCTAAGAAGATTCACTCTTTCTGTACTTCAGCTGGCATTGTGTTTCGTATCCTATCCCGATGCAATTACTCTGTTTCATGGTCAATGCGAAGGTCCAAGTGATACAGTTAACCGGCACTGGTGCATCGGAAACTAGTACTGGTCTCCCAGGAGCCGCTCAAACGACAAACTCTTAGAAGGTTCACTCTTCTTGACTTAAGTTTCATTGTGCCTTTTGTATTCAATCCTGATGCAATTGCTGTGTTTCATGGTCAATGTGAAGGTACAAGGGATTCAGTAAACCTGCACTGGTGCATCGGAATCGAATACTGGTCTCCCAGGAGCCGGTCAAAACACAAACCCTTAGAAGATTCACTCTTCTTGTACTTAAGTCGGCATTGTGCCTTTTGTATTCAATCACGAAGCGATATCTGTGTGTCATGGACAATGAGAAGGTCCAAGGGATACAATAAATCGGCACTGGTGCATCGGAATATAATACTTGACTCCCAGGAGCCGCTCAAACCACAAACTCTTAGAAGATTCACTCTTCGTGTACTTAAGTCGGCATTGTCCCCTTTGTATTCAATCCCGATGCAATTTCTGTGTTTCATGGTAAATGTGAAGGTCCAAGGGATGCAGTAAACGTGCACTGGTGCATCGGAATCTAATACTGACCACCCAGGAGCCCCTCAAATCACAAACACATAGGAGATTCAATCTTCTTGTACTTAAGTCAGCATTGTGCCTTTTGTATTCAATCCCGATGCGATATCTGTGTTTCATGGACAATGTGAATGTACAACGGATGCAGTAAACCTGCACTGTTGCATCGGTATCTAATACATGTCCCCCAGGAGATGATCAAACCACAAACTCTTAGAAGAGTCATTCTTCTTGTACTTAACTCGGCTTTGTCCCTTTGTATTCAATTCTGAAGAAATATCTGTGTTTCATTGTCATTGTGAAGGTCAAAGGTATACAGTTAACCCCTCACCGGTGCATGGGAATCTAAAAATGGTCCCCCAGGAGCCACTCAAATCACAAACACTTAGAAAATTCACTCTTCTTGTACTAAAGCAGGCATTGCCCTTTTGTGTTCAATCCGAAGTATTTTCTGTTTTTGATGGTCAATGTGAGGTTCCACGGGATACAGTAAACCTTCACTGGTTCATCGGAATCTGATACTGGTCTCCCAGGAGCCGCTCAAACCACAAACTCTTAGGAGATTCTCTCTTCTTGTACTTAAGTCTGCATTGTCCCTTTTGTATTCAGTCCCGATGCAATTTCTGTGTTTCATGGTCAATGTGAAGGTCCGTGGGATACAGTAAACCTCCACTGGTGCATCGGAATCTAATGCTGGTCTCCCAGGAGCCGCTCAAACACATAATTTTAGAAGATTCACTCTTAATGTACTTATATTGGCATTGTGCCTCTTGTATTCAATACTGATGCTATTGCTGTAGTTTCATGGTCAATGCTAGTGTCCAAGGGATACAGTTAACCTGCACTGGTGCATCGGAATGAAATACTGGTCTCCCAAGAGCCGCTCTATGCACAAACTCTAAGAAGATTCACTCTTCTTGTACTTAAGATGGCATTGTGCCATTTGTATTCAATCCCGATGCGATATCTGTGTTTCATGGAGAATGTGAAGGTCCAAGGGATACAGTAAACTTTCACTGGTGCATCTGAATCTTATACTGGTCTCCCAGGAGCCGCTCAAAACACAAACCCTTAGAAGATTCACTCTTCTTGTACTTAACTATGCACTGTGCCTTTTGTATCAATCCCGATGCAATCGCTGTGTTTCATGGTCAATGTGAAGGTCCAAGGGATATAGTAAACCTGCACTGGTGCATCGGAATCTAATACTGGTTTCCCAGGAGCCACCCAAACCACAAGCTCTTAGAAGATTCACTCTTCATTTACTTCTGCCGGCATTGTGCCTATTCTATTCAATGCCGATGCGATTTCTGTGTTTCGTGGTCAATGCGAGGTCCAAGGGATACAGTAAACCGGCGTTGGTTAATCGGAAATTAATACTGGTCTCCCAGGAGCCGCTCAAAGCAAAAATTCTTAGAAGATTCACTCTTCTTGTACTTAAGTCGGCATTGTGCCTTTTGTATTCAATCCCGATGCGATATCTGTGCGTCATGGACAATGTGAGAGTCCAAGGGATACAGTAAACCTGCACTGATGCATGGGAATCTAAAACTGGACCCCCAGGAGCCGACCAAACCCCAAAGTTTTAGAAGATTCACTCTTCTCGTACTTAGGTCGGCATTGTCCCCTTTGTATTCAATCCCGATGCAATTTCTGTGTTTCATGTTCAATGTGAAGGTCCAGGGGATACAGAAAACCTGCACTGGTGCATCGGAATCTAATACTGGTTTCCCAGGGGCTGCTTAAAGCACAAACTCTTGGAGGATTCGCTCCATTTGTCCTTAAGTCCAATGTGCGTTTTGTACTCAATCCCGATGCAATTGCTGTGTTTCATGGTCAATGTGAAGGTCCAAGTGATACAGTAAACCTGCACTTTTGCATCGGAATCTAATACTGGTCTCCCAGAAGCCGCTTAAAGCAAAAATTCTTAGAGGATTCACTCTTCTTGTACTTAAGTCGGCATTGTCCCTTTTGTATTCAATCTGATGCAATTTCTGTTTCTCATGGTCAATGTGAAGGTCCAGGGGATGCATTATACCAGCACTGGTTCATCGGAAACTAATAGTGGTATCCCAGCAGCCACTCAAACCACAAACTCTTAGAAGATCTACTCTTCTTGTACTTAAGTCGGCATTGTGCCTTTTGTATTCAATCCCTTTGCAATTGCTGTGTTTCATGGTCAATGTGAAGGTGCAAGGGTACAGTAAACCTGCACTGGTGCATCGGAATCTAATACTGGTTTCCTAGGAGACGCTAAAACCAGAAACTCTTTGAAGATTCACTCTTCTTGTACTTCAACCGGCATTGTGCCTTTTGTATTCAATCCCAGTGCGATTTCTGTGTTTCATGGTCAAAGTGAAAGTCCAAGGGATACAGTACACCTTCCACTAATACAGGTTTTCCAGGAGCAGATAAAACCACAAACTCTTAGAAGATTCACTCTTCTTGTACTTAAGTCGTCATTGTCCCCTTTGTATTCAATCTCGATGCAAACTCTGTGTTTCATGGTCAATGTGACGGTCCAACGGATGCAGTAAACCTGCACCTGGGCATCGGAATCTAATACTGGTTTCCCAGGGGCTGCTCAAAGCACAAACTCTTGGAGGATTCGCTCTATTTTTCCTTAAGTTGCCAATGTTCGTTTTGTATTCAATCCCGATGCAATTGCTGTGTTTCATGGTCAATGGGAAGGTCCAAGGGATATAGTAAACATGTACTGGTGCATCGGAATCTAATACTGGTCTATCAGGAGCCGCTCAAACCACAAACACATGGAAGATTCACTCTTCTTGTACTTAAGTCGGCATTGTCCCTTTTCTATTCAATCCGATACGATTTCTGTTTTTCATGGTCAATGTAAAGGTCCAAGGGATACAGTAAACCTGCACTGGTCCATCGGAATCTAATACTGGTCTCTCAGGATACTCTCAGACCACAAACTCTTAGAAGATTCACTCCTCTTGTACTTAAGTAAGCCTTGTCCCTTTTGTATTCAATCCCGATGCAATTTCTGGGTTTCATGGTCAATTTGAAGGTCCAAGGGATACAGTAAACCTGCACTGGTACATCGGAATCTAATAATGTTCCCCAGGAGCCGCTCAAAGCACAAAATCTTAGAAGATTCACTCATCTTGTTCTTAAGTTGGCATTGTGCCTTTTGTATTCAATCTCGAGGCAATTGCTGAGTTTCATGGTCAATGTGAAGTTCCAAGGGATACAGTAATCCTGCACTGGTGCTTCGGAATCTAATACTGGTTTCCCAGGTTCGATCAAACCACAAACTCTAAGAAGATTCACTCTTCCTGTACTTCAGCTGGCATTGTGCCTTTTGTATCCTATCCCGATGCAATTTCTCTGTTTCATGGTCAATGCGAAGGTCCAAGTGATAGAGTTAACCAGCACTGGTGCATCGGAAACTAATACTGGTCTCCCAGTAGCCGCTCAAACCACAAACTCTAGGATGATTCATCCTTCTAGTACTTAAGTCTGCATTGTCCATTTTGTATTCAATCCCGATCTAATTTCTGTGTTTCATGGGCAATGTGAAGGTCCAAGGGATACAGTAAACCTGCACTTTTGCATCGGAATCTAATACTGGTCTCCCAGGAGCCGCTCAAAATACAAACACTTAGAAGATTCACTCTTCTTGTACTTAAGTCGGCATTCTGCCTTTTGTATTCAATCCCGATGCGATATCTGTCTTTCATGGACAATGAGAAGGTCCAAGGGAAACAATAAATGGGCACCGGTGCATCGGAATATAATACTTGACTCCTAGGAGCCGCTCAAACCACAAGCACTTAGACGATTCACTCTTCATGTTCTTAAGTCGGCATTGTCCGCTTTGTATTCAATCCTGATGCAATTTCTGTGTTTCATGATCAATGTGAAGGTCCAAGGGATACAGTAAACCTTCACTGGTGCAACGGAATCTTATACTGGTCTCCCAGGAGCCGCTCAAAGCACAAATACTTAGAAGGTTCAGTCTTCTAGTACTTAAGTTGGCATTGTGCCTTTTGTATACACTCCCGATGCAATAGCTGTGGTTCATGGTCAATGTCGAAGTCCAAGGGATACAGTAAAACTGATTTGGTGCATCGGAATAAAATACTTATTAATCAGGAGCCGCTCAAACCCCAAACTTTTTATAAGATTCACACTTCTTGTACTTCAGCCAGCATTAGGCATTTTGTATTCAATCCCGATGCGATTTCTGTGTTTCGTGGTCAATGCGAGGTCCAAGGGATACAGTAAACCGGCATTGGTGCATCGGAATTTAATAGTGGTCTCCTAGGAGCCGCTCAAATCACAAACCCTTAGAAGATTCACTCTTCGATTACTTAAGTAGGCATTGTGCCTTTTCTATTCAATCCCGATGCGATATCTGTGCGTAATGGATAATGTGAGAGTCCAAGGGATACAGTAAACCTGCACTGATGCATCGGAATCTTAAACTGGACTCCCAGGAGCCGATCAAACCACAAACTCTTAGAAGATTCCCTCTTCTTATACTTAAGTCAGCATTGTGCTTTTCTATTTAATCCGATGCGATTTCTGTTTTTCATTGTCAATGTGAAGGTCCAAGGGATACAGTAAACCTGCACAGGTGCATCGGAATCTAATACTGTTCCCCAGGAGCCGCTCAAAGCTCAACCTCTTAGAAGATTCACTCTTCTTGTTCTTAAGTTGGCATTGTGCATTTTGTATTCAATCCCGATGCAATTGCTGAGTTTCATGGTCAATGTGAAGTTCCAAGGGATACATTAATCCTGCACTGGTGCTTCGGAATCTCATACTGGTTTCCCAGGTTCGCTGAAACCACAAACTCTAAGAAGATTCACTATTCCTGTACTTCAGCTGGCATTGTGCCTTTTGTATCCTATCCCGATGCAATTTCTCTGTTTCATGGTCAATGCGAAGGTCCAAGTGATACAGTTAACCAGCACTGGTGCATCGGAAACTAATACTGTTCTCCCAGTAGCAACCCAAACCACAAACTCTTAGATGATTCATCCTTCTTGTACTTAAGTCGGCATTGTCCATTTTGTATTCAATCCCGATATAATTTCTGTGTTTCATGGTCAATGTGAAGGTCCATGGGATACAGTAAACCTTCACTGGTGCATCGGAATCTTATACTGGTCTCCCTGGAGCAGCTCAAAGCTTATATTCTTAGAAGATTCAGTTTTCTAGTACTTAAGTTGGCATTGTGCCTTTTGTATTCACTCCCGATGCAATTGCTGTGTTAATCAGGAGCCGCTCAAACCCCAAACACTTATAAGATTCACACTTCTTGTACTTCAGCCAGCACTGGGCATTTTGTAATCAATCATGACCCAATTTCTGTGTTTCATGGTCAATGTGAAGGTCCAAGGGATACAGTAAACCTGCACTTTTGCATCGGAATCTAATACTGGTCTCCCAGGACCCGCTCAAACCAAAAACTCCTGGAAGATTCACTCTTCTTGTACTTCAGTCGGCATTGTGTTTTTTGTATTCAATCCCGATGCGATATCTGTGTTTCATGGACAATTAGAAGGGCTAAGGGACACAATAAATCGGCACCGGTGCATCGGAATATAATACTTGACTCCCAGGAGCCGATCAAACCACAAACTATTAGAAGATTCACTCTTCTTGTCCTTAAGCTGGCATTGTGCCATTTGTATTCAATCCCGATGCGATATCTGTTTTTCATGGACAATGTGAAGGTTCAAGGGATACAGTAAACCTGCACTGATGCATCGGAATCTAATACTGGTCTCCCAGGAGCCGCTCAAAGCACAAATTCCTAGAAGATTCAGTCTTCTATTCCTTAAGTTGGCATTGAGGCTCTTGTATTCAATCCCGATGCAATTGCTGTGTTTCATGGTCAATGTGAAGGTCCCAGGGATACAGTAAAATTGCACTGGTGCAACGGAATCTAATACTGGATAATCAGGAGCCGCTCAAACCACAAGCTCTTATAGGATTTAACTTCTTGTACTTTAGCCGGCATTTTGCATTTTTGTATTCACTCCCAACGCGATTTCTGTGCTTCGTAGTTAATGTGAAGGTCCAAGGGATACAGTAAACCTGCACTGGTGCATCGGAATCAAATACTGGTCTCCCAGGAGCCGCTCTAAGCACAAACTCTAAGAAGATTCACTCTTCTTGTACTTAAGATGGCATTGTGCCATTTGTATTCAATCCCGATGCGATATCTGTGTTTCATGGAGAATGTGAAGGTCCAAGGGATACAGTAAACCTTCACTGGTGCATCTGAATCTTATACTGGTCTCCCAGGAGCCGCTCAAACCACAAACCCTTAGAAGATTCACTCTTCTTCTACGTAAGTCGGCATTGTGCCTTTGTATTCAATCCCGATGCGATATCTGTGTTTCATGGTCAATTTCAAGGTCCAAGGGATACAGTAAAACTGAACTGGTGCATCGGAATCAAATACTGGTTAATCAGGAGCCGCTCAAACCCCAAACTCTTATAAGATTGACACTTCTTGTACTTCAGCTAGCATTGTGCATTTTGTATTCAATCCCGATGCGATTTCTGTGTTTCGTGGTCAACGTTAAGGTCCAAGGGATACAGTAAACCTACACTGGTGCATCGGAATCTAATACTGGCCTCCCAGGAGCCGCTCTAAGCACAAACTCTAAGAAGATTCACTCTTCTTGTACTTAAGATGGCATTGTGCCATTTGTATTCAATCCCGATGCGATATCTGTGTTTCATTGAGAATGTGAAGGTCCAAGGGATACAGTAAACCTTCACTGGTGCATCGGAACCTAATACTGGTTTCCCAGGAGCCGCCCAAACCACAAGCTCTTAGAGTATTCACTCTTCATTTACTTCCGCCGGCATTGTGCCTTTTCTAATCAATCCCGATGCGATTTCTGTGTTTCGTGGTCAATGCGAGGTCCAAGGGATAAAGTAAACCGGCATTGGTGCATCGGAATTTCATACTGGTCTCCCAGGAGCCGCACAAAGCAAAAATTCTTAGAAGATTCACTCTTCTTGTACTTAAGTCGGCATTGTCCCCTTTGTATTCAATCCCGATACAATTTCTGTATTTCATGTTCAATGTGAAGGTCCAGGGGATGCAGTAAACCTGCACTGGTACATCGGAATCTAATACTGGTCTCCCAGGAGCCGCTCAAAGCACAAATTCTTAGAAGATTCAGTCTTCTATTACCTAAGTTGGCATTGAGCCTTTTGTATTCAATCCCGATGCAATTACTGTGTTTCATGGTCAATGTCAAGGACCAAGGGATACAGTAATACTGCACTGGTGCATCGGAATCTAACACTGGATAATCAGGAGCCGCTCAAACCACAATCTCTTATAAGATTCACACTTCTTGTACTTTAGCCGGCATTTTCCATTTTTGTATTCAATCCCGATGCGATTTCTGTGCTTCGTAGTCAATGTGAAGGTCCAAGGGATACAGTAAACCTGCACTGGTGCATCGGAATCAAATACTGGTCTCCCAGGAGCCGCTCTAAGAACACACTCTAAGAAGATTCACTCTTTCTGTACTTAAGTTTGCATTGTCCCTTTTGTATTCAGTCCCTATGCAATTGCTGTGTTTCATGGTCAATGTGAACGTCCAAGGGTTACAGTTCACATGCACTGGTGCAGCGGAATCTAATACTGGTCTCCAAGGAGCCGCTCAAAGCACAAACACTTAGAGGATTCACTCCTCTTGTAGTTAAGTAGGCATTGTGCCATTTGTACTCAATCCCGATGCGATTTCTGTGTTTCATGGTCAATGTCAAAGTCCAAGGGATACAGTAAATCTGCACTGGTGCTTCGGAGTCTAATACTGGCCTCCCAGGAGCCGCTCAAAGCACTAACTCTTAGAAGATTCACTCTTCCTGAACTTAAGTTGGCACTGTGCCTTTTGCATTCAATCCCGATGCAATTGCTGTGTTTCGTGGTCAATGTGAAGGTACCAAAGATACAGTAAACCTGCACTGGTGCATTTGAATCTAATACTGGTTTCCCAGGTGCCGCTCAAACCACAAACTCTTAGAAGATTCACTTTTATTGTACTTAAGTCGGCATTGTCCCTTTTCTATTCAATCCCGATGCGATTTTTGTCTTTCATGGACAATGTGAAGGTCCAAGGGATACAGTAAACCTGCACTGGTGCATCGGAATCTAATACTTGGCTCCCAGGAACCGCTCAAACCACAAACTCTTAAAAGAGTCACACTTCTTGATTTCTGAGTCGGTATTGTCCCTTTTGTATACCATCCCGATGCAATTGCTGTGTTTCACAGTCAATGTGAAGGTCCACGAGATATAGTAAAGCTGCACTGATCTATCGGAATCTAAAACTGGTCTTACAGGAGCCGCTCAAACCACAAACACTCAGCACATTCACTCTTCTTGTACTTAAGACGGCATTGGGCGCCTTGTATTCAATCCCGATGCAATTTCTGCGTTTCATGGTCAATGTGAAGGTCCAAGTGATACAGTAAACATGCATTGGTGCATCGGAATCTAATACTGGTCTCCCAGGAGCCGCTCCAACGAGAAACTCTTAGAAGATCCACTCTTCTTGTATTATGTCGGCATTGTGCCTTTTGTATTAAATCCTGATGCAATTTCTCTGTTTTATTATCAATGTGAAGGTCCACGTGATACAGTAAACCTGCACTGGTGGATCGGAAACGAATACTAGTGTCTCAGGAGCCGCACAAGCCACAATCTCTTAGCAGATTTATTCTTCTTGTACTTAAGTCGGCATTGTCCTTTTGTATTCAATCCCGATCTAATTTCTGTGTTTCAAGGTCAATGTAATGGTCCAAGGTGCACATTAAACCTACACTGTTGCATCGGAAACTAATACTGGTCTCCCAGGAGCCCCTCAAACCACACGCTCTTAGAAGATCCACTCTTCTTGTACTTAGGTCGGCATTGTTCCCTTTGTATTCAATCCCGATGAAAAATCTCTGTCTCATGGTCAATGTGAAAGTCCAAGAAATACAGTAAACCCGCACTGGTGCATCGGAATCTAATACTGGCCTCCCAGGAGCCGCTCAAACCACAATCTCTTAGAAGATTGTCCCTTCATGTACTTATGTCGGCATTGTTCCTTTTGTATTCATCACGAAGCCATTTCTGTGTTTCATGGTCATTGTGAAGGCCCAAGGGATACAGTAAACCTGCACTGGTGCATCGGAATCTCATACTGGTCTCCAAGGAGCCGCTCAAACCACAAACTCTTAGAAGATTCACTCTTCTTGTACAAAAGTTGGCATTATGCGTTTTGAATTCTATCCCGATCCAAATGCTGTGATTCATGGTTAATGTGAAGGCATAAGGGATACAGTAAACCAGCAGTGGTGAATCGGAATGTAATACTGGTCTCCCAGGAGCCGTTCAAACCACAAATTCTTAGAAGATTCACTCTTCTTCTACTTATGTTGGCATTGTGATATTTGTATTCAATCACGATGCAATTGCTGTGTTTCATGGTCAATGCGAAGTTCCAAGGGATACAGTAAACCTGCGCTGGTGCATCGGAAACTAATACTGGTCTCCCAGGAGCCGATCAAACCACAAACTCTTAAAAGATTCACTCTTCTTGAACTTAAGTCGGCATTGTCCATTTTTTATTCAATCCCGATGCGATTTCTGTGTTTCATGGTCAATGTGAAGGTCCAAGGGATACAGTGAACCTGCACAGGTGCATCGGAATATAATACTGGTCCCCCAGGAGCCGGTCATACACAAACTCTTAGTAGATTCACTCTTCTTGTACTTAAGTCGGCCATGTCAATACCGATGCAATTTCTGTGTTTCATGGTCAATGTGAAGGTCCAAGGGGTACAGTAAACCTACACTGGTGCATCGGAATCAAATATTGGTTTCGCAGGATCCGCTCAAACCACAGGCTCATTGAGGATTCACTCTTCTTGTACTTAAGTCGGCATTGTCCATTTTGTATTCAATCACGATGCAATTGCTGTGTTTCATGTTCAATGCGAAGTTCCAAGGGATACAGTAAACCTGCGCTGGTGCATCGGAAACTAATACTGGTCTCCCAGGAGCCGATCAAACCACAAACTCTTAAAAGATTCACTCTTCTTGTACTTAAGTCGGCATTGTCCATTTGGATTCAATCCCGATGCGATTTCTGTGTTTCATGGTCAATGTGAAGGTCCAAGGGATACAGTGAACCTGCACTGGTGCATCGGAATCTAATACTGGTCTCCCAGGAGCCGCTCAAACACAACCTCTTAGAAGACTCACTCGTCTTGTACTTAAGTTGGCATTGTGTCTTCTGTATTCAATCCCGATGAAATTGCTGCGTTTCATGGTCAATGTGAAGGTCCAAGGGATACAGTAAACATGCACTGGCCATCGGAATCTAATACTGGTTTCCCAGGAACAGCTTAAAGCACAAACTCTTAGAAGGTTCACTCTTCTTGTACTTAAGTCGGCATTGTGCCTTTTGCATTCAATCCCAATGCGATATCTGTGTTTCATGGACAATGTGAAGGTCCAAGCGATACAGTAAACCTGCACTGGTGCATCGGAATCTAATACTGGTCTCCCAAGAGCCGCTCAAACCACAAACAATTAGACGATTCACTGTTTTAATATTTAAGTCGGCATTGCCCCTTATGTTTTCAATCCGATGCAATCTCTGTTTTTCGTGGTCAATGTGAAGGGCCAAGGGATACAGTAAACCCGCACTGGTGCATCGGAATCTAATACTGGGCTCCCAGGAGCCGCTCAAACCACAATCTCTTAGAAGATTCTCCCTTCGTGTACTTAAGTCGGCATTGTCCCTTTTCTATTCAATCACGATGCCATTTCTGTGTTTCGTGGTCATTGTGAAGGTCCAAGGGATACAGTAAACCTGCACTGGCCCATCGGAATCTAATACTGGTCTCCCAGGAGCCGATCACAGCACAAACTCTTAGAAGATTCACTCTTCTTGTACAAAAGTTGGCATTATGCGTTTTGAATTCTATCCCGATCCAAATGCTGTGATTCATGGTTAATGTGAAGGCATAAGGGACACAGTAAACCAGCAGTGGTGAATCGGAATGTAATACTGGTCTCCCAGGAGCCGTTCAAACCACAAATTCTTAGAAGATTCACTCTTCTTCTACTTATGTTGGCATTGTGATATTTGTATTCAATCACGATGCAATTGCTGTGTTTCATGGTCAATGCGAAGTTCCAAGGGATACAGTAAACCTGCGCTGGTGCATCGGAAACTAATACTGGTCTCCCAGGAGCCGATCAAACCACAAACTCTTAAAAGATTCACTCTTCTTGTACTTAAGTCGGCATTGTCCATTTTTTATTCAATCCCGATGCGATTTCTGTGTTTCATGGTCAATGTGAAGGTCCAAGGGATACAGTGAACCTGCACAGGTGCATCGGAATATAATACTGGTCCCCCAGGAGCCGGTCATACACAAACTCTTAGTAGATTCACTCTTCTTGTACTTAAGTCGGCCATGTCCCTGTTGTATTCAATCCCGATGCAATTTCTGTGTTCATGGTCAATGTGAAGGTCCAAGGGATACAGCAAACATGCACTGTTGCTTCGGAATCTAATTCTGGTCTCCCTGGAGCCGCTAAAGGCACAAACTCCTCGAAGATTCACTCTTCATGTACTTAAGTCGGCATTATCCCTTTTGTGTTCAATACCGATGCAATTTCTGTGTTTCATGGTCAATGTGAAGGTCCAAGGGGTACAGTAAACCTACACTGGTGCATCGGAATCAAATATTGGTTTCGCAGGATCCGCTCAAACCACAGGCTCATTGAGGATTCACTCTTCTTGTACTTAAGTCGGCATTGTCCATTTTGTATTCAATCACGATGCAATTGCTGTGTTTCATGTTCAATGCGAAGTTCCAAGGGATACAGTAAACCTGCGCTGGTGCATCGGAAACTAATACTGGCCTCCCAGGAGCCGATCAAACCACAAACTCTTAAAAGATTCACTCTTCTTGTACTTAAGTCGGCATTGTCCATTTGGATTCAATCCCGATGCGATTTCTGTGTTTCATGGTCAATGTGAAGGTCCAAGGGATACAGTGAACCTGCACTGGTGCATCGGAATCTAATACTGGTCTCCCAGGAGCCGCTCAAAACACAACCTCTTAGAAGACTCACTCGTCTTGTACTTAAGTTGGCATTGTGTCTTCTGTATTCAATCCCGATGACATTGCTGTGTTTCATGGTCAATGTGAAGGTCCAAGGGATACAGTAAACATGCACTGGCCATCGGAATCTAATACTGGTTTCCCAGGAACCGCTTAAAGCACAAACTCTTAGAAGGTTCACTCTTCTTGTACTTAAGTCGGCATTGTGCCTTTTGCATTCAATCCCGATGCGATATCTGTGTTTCATGGACAATGTGAAGGTCCAAGCGATACAGTAAACCTGCACTGATGCATCGGAATCTAATACTGGTCTCCCAAGAGCCGCTCAAACCACAAACAATTAGACGATTCACTGTTTTAATATTTAAGTCGGCATTGCCCCTTATGTATTCAATCCGATGCAATCTCTGTTTTTCGTGGTCAATGTGAAGGTCCAAGGGATACAGTAAACCCGCACTGGTGCATCGGAATCTAATACTGGGCTCCCAGGAGCCGCTCAAACCACAATCTCTTAGAAGATTCTCCCTTCATGTACTTAAGTCGGCATTGTCCCTTTTCTATTCAATCACGATGCCATTTCTGTGTTTCGTGGTCATTGTGAAGGCCCAAGGGATACAGTAAACCTGCACTGGCCCATCGGAATCTAATACTGGTCTCCCAGGAGCCGATCACAGCACAAACTCTTAGCAGATTCACTCTTCTTGTACTTAAGTCGTAATTGCCCCTTTGTATTCTATCCCGATGCAGTTTCTGTGGTTCATTGTCAATGTGAAGGTCCAAGGAATACAGTAAACCTGCACTGGTGCATCGGAATCTACTGCTGGTCTCCCAGGACCCGCTCAAACCACAAACTCTTAGTTGATTCACTCTTCTTGTACTTAAGTCAGCATTGTGCCTTTTGTATTCAATCCCGATGCGATATCTGTGTTTCATGGAGAATGTGAAGGTCCAAGGGATACAGTAAACCTGCACTGGTGCATCGGAGTCTAGTATTTGTCTCAGAGGAGCCTATCAAACCATAAACTCTAAGATAATTCGCTCTTCGTGTACTTATGTCGGCATAGTCCCCATTGTATTCAATCCCGATGCAATTTCTGAGTTTCATGGACAATGTAACGGTCCAAGGCATACAGTAGACCTGCACTGGTACTTCGGAATCTAATACTGGTCTCCCAGGAGCGGCTCAAAGAAACAACTCTTGGAAGATTCACTCTTCTTGTACTTCAGTTGGCATTGTGCCTTTTGTATTCAATCCCGATGCAATTGCTGTGTTTCATATTCAATGTGAAGGTCCAAGGGATACAGTTAACCTGCACTGGTACTTCGGAATGTAATACTGGTCTCCCAGGATCCTATCAAAGCACAATTTCTTAGAAGATCCTCTCGTCTTGAACTTAAGTTGGCATTGTGTCTGTTGTATTCAATCCCGATGCAATTGCTGTATTTCATGGTCAATGTGAAGGTCCAAGGGATACAGTATACTTGCACGGGTGCATCGGAATCTAATAATCGTTTCCCAGGAGCCGCTCCAACCACAAACTCTTAGAACATTCACTCTTCTTGTACTTCAGCCGGCCATGTGCCTTTTGTTTTCAATCCCTAAGCGATTTCTGTGATTCATAGTCAATGTGATGGACCAAGGGATACAATAAACCTGCACTGGTGCATCGGAATCGAATACTGGTCTCCCAGGAGCCGCTCAAAGAAACAACTCTTAGAAGATTCACTCTTCTTGTACTTCAGTTGGCATTGTGCCTTTTGTATTCAATCCCGATGCAATTGCATTGCTTCATGGTCAATGTGAAGGTCCAAGGGATACAGTAAACCTGCACTGATGGATCGGAATCTAATACTGGTCTCCCAGGACCCGTTAAAACCACAATCTCTTAGAAGATTCATTCTCCTTGTACTTAAGTCCGCATTGTGCCTTTTGTATTCAAATCCCGATGCGATTTCTGTGTTTCATAGTCAATGTCAAGGTCCAAGGGATACATTAAACCTGCACTGGTGTATCGGAATCTAATACTGGTCTCCACGGTGCCGCTCAAGCTACAACCTCTTAGAAGATTCACTCTTCTTGTACTTAACTCGTCATTGTCCCTTTTGTATTCAATCCCGATGTAATTTCTGTGTTTCATGGTCAATGTGAAGGTCCAAGGGATACAGTAAACCTGCACTGGTGCATCGGAATCTAATACTGGTTTCCCAGGAGCCGCATAAATCACAAACGCTTAGAAGATTCACTTTTCTTGTACATAAATTGGCATTGTTCACGTTATATTCAATCTCGATGCAATATCTGCGTTTCATAGTCAATATGAAGGTCCAAGGGATACAGTAAACCTACACTGGTGCATCGGAATCTAATATTGGTCTCCCAGGAGCCGCTCAAATCACAGACTCTAAGAAGACTCACCCTTCTTGTACTTAAGTCAGCATTGTGCCTTTTGTATTCAATCCCGATGCGATATCTGTGTTTCATGGAGAATGTTAATGTCCAAGGAATAAAGTAAACTTGCACTGGTGCATAGGAGTCTTATACTTGTCTCCCAGGAGCCGATCAAACCACAAACTCAAATATGATTCGCTCTTCGGGTACTTATGTCGGCATATTCTACATTGTATTCAATACCGATGCAATTTCTGAGTTTTATGAACAATGTGACGGTCCAAGGCATACAGTAAACGTGCATTGGTGCGTCGGAATGTAATACTGGTCTCCCAAGAGCCGCTCAAACCACAAACACTTAGAAGATTCACTCTTCAGTACTTAAGTCGCCATTGTCCCTTTTGTATTCAATTCAATGCAATGTCTGTTTTTCATGGTCAATGTGAAGATCCAAAGAATACAGTAAACCTGCACTGGGCATCAGAATCTAATACTGGTTTCCCAGTAGCCGGTCAAACCACAAACTCATAGAAGATTCACTCCTCTTGTACTTCAGCCGGCATTGTACCTTTTGTATTCATCTCAATGCGATTTCTGTGTTTCATGGTCAATGTGAAGGTCCAAGGGATACAGTTACCTGCACTGGTACATCGGAATCTAATACTGGTCTCCCAGGAGCCGCTCAAAGCACATACTCTAAGAAGATCCTCTTGGTTTCTTCTTAAGTTGGCATTGTGCCTGTTGTATTCAATCCCGATGCAATTGCTGTATTTAATGGTGAATGTTAAGGTTCAAGGGATACAGTAGACTTGCACGGGTGCATCGGAATCTAATACTCTTTTCCCAGGAGCCGCTCAAACCACTAAGTCTTAGAAGATTCACTCTTCTTGTACTTCAGCCGGCAATGTGCCTTTTGTATTCAATCGTGAAGCGATTTCTGTGTTTCATGGTCAATGTGAAGTTCCAAGGGATACAGTAAACCTGCACTGGAATAACGGAATCTAATACTGGTCTCCCCGGTGCCGCTCAAGCTACAACCTCTTACAAGATTCACTCTTCTTGTACTTAACTCGTCATTGTCCCTTTTGTATTCAATCCCGATGTAATTTCTGTGTTTCATGGTCAATGTGAAGGTCCAAGGGATACAGTAAACCTGCACTGGTGCATCGGAATCTAATACTGGACTCCCAGGAGCCGCACAAACCACAAACTCTTAAAAGATTCACTCGTCTTGTACTTAAGTTGGCATTGTCCCTTTTCTATTCAATCCCGATATAATTTCAGTGTTTCAAGGTCAATGTGCAGGTCCAAGGGGTACAGTAAACCTACACTGGTGCATCGGAATCTAACACTGGTCGCCCAGCAGCCGCTCAAACCTCTAAGTCTAAGAAGATTCACTCTTCTTGTACCTAAGTCGGCAATGTCCCTTTTGTATTCAATCCCGATGCAATTTCTCTTTTAATGGTCAATCTGAATTTCCAGGGGATGCTGTAAAACCGCACTGGTGCATCGGAATCTAATACTGGTGTCCCAGGAGCCGCTCAAACCACAAACTCAAAGATGAATCACTCTCCTTGTACTTAAGTTGGCTTTGTCCCTTTTGTATTCAATGACGATGCAAATTCTGTGTTTCATGGTCATTGTGAACTTCCGGGGGATACAGTAAACCTGCAGTGGTGCATCGGAATGTAATACTGGTCTCCCAGGAGACGTTCAAACCACAAACTCTTACAAGATTCACTTTTCTTGTACTTAAGTTGGCATTGTGGCATTTGTATTCAATCCTGATGCCATTTCTGTATTTCATGGTTAATGTGGAGGTCCAAGGGATACAGTGAACCTACACTGGGGCATCGGAATATAATACAGGTCCACCAGGAGCCAGTCATACACAAACTCTTAGTAGATTCACTCTTCTTGTACTTAAGTCGGCCATGTCCCTTTTGTATTCAATCCCGATGCAAATTCTGTGTTTCATGGTCAATGTGAAGGTCCAAGGAATACAGTAAACCTGCACTGGTGCATCGGAATCTAATGCTGGTCTCCCAGGACCCGCTCAAACCACAAACTCTTAGTTGATTCACTTTTCTTGTACTTAAGTTAGCATTGTGCCTTTTGTATTCAATTCCGATGCGATATCTGTGTTTCATGGACAATGTGAAGGTCCAAGGGATACAGTAAACCTGCACTGGTGCATCGGAGTCTAATATTTGTCTCCCAGGAGCCTATCAAACCACAAACTCTAAGATGATTCGCTCTTCGTGTACTTATGTCGGCATAGTCCCCATTGTATTAAATCCCGATGCAATTGCAGTGCTTCATGGTCAATGTGAAGGTCCAAGGGATACAGTAAACCTGCACTGGTATATCGGAATCTAATACTGGTCTCCCAGCACCCGCTAAAACCACAAACTCATAGAAGATTCATTCATCTTGTACTTAAGTCCGCATTGTGCCTTTTGTATTCAATCGCGAAGCGATTTGTGCGTTTCATGGTCAATGTGAAGGTCGAAGGGATACAGTAAACCTACACTGGTGTATCAGAATCTAATACAGGTCTCCCCGGTGCCGCTCAAGCTACAACCTCTTAGAAGATTCACTCTTCTTGTACTTCAGCCGACATTGTGCCTATTGTATTCAATCGCAATGCGATTTCTTTGATTAATGATCAATGTGAAGGTCCAAGAGATACAGTAAACCAGCACTGGTTCATCGGAATCTAATACTGGTCTCTCAGGAGGCGCTCAAACCACAAAATCTTAGAAGATTCACCCTTCTTGTATTTATGTCGGCATTGTCCCTTTTGTATTAACTCCAGATGAAATTTCTGTGTTTCATGGTCAATGTGAAAGTCCAATGGATACAGTAAACCTGCACTGGTGCATCGGAATATAATACTAGTCCCCAGGAGCCGCTCAAACCACAAACTCTTAGAAGATTCACTCCTCTTGAACTGAAGCCGGCATTGTCCCTTTTGTATTCAATACCGATGCAAATTGTGTGTTTCATGGTCAACGTGAAGGTCCAAGGGATACAGTAATCCTGCACTGGTGCTTAGGAATCTAATACTGATCTCCCAGGAGCCGCTCAAACCACAAAATCTTAGAAGATTCACTCCCATTTTTACTTCAGTCGGCATTGTCGCATTTGTATTCATTCCCGATGTATATTCTGTGTTTCATGGTCAATCTGAAGGTCCTAGGGATACAGTAAACATGCACTGGTTCATCGGACTACAATACTGGTCTCCCAGGAGCCGTGAAAATCACAAACTCTTAGAAGATTCACTCATCCTTTACTTAAGTTGGAATTGTCCCTTTTGTATTCAAACCCAATGCTAATTTTGTGTTTCATGGTCAATGTGAAGGTCCAAGGGATAGAGTAAACCTGCACTGGTGCATCAAAATGTAATACTGGTCTCCCAGGAGCCGCTCAAACCATAAAGTCTTAGAAGATTCACTCATCTTGTACTTCAGTCGGCAGTGTCCATTTTGTATTCAATCCCGATGTAATTTCTTTGTTTCATGGTCAATGTGAAGGTCCAAGGGATATAGTAAACCTGCACTGGTGCATTGGAATCTAATACTGGTCTCCCAGGACTGCTCAACGCATTAACTCTTAGAAGATTCACTCTTCCTGTACTGAAGTCGGCATTTGCCTTTTGTATTCAAACCCGATGCTAATTCTGTGTTTCATGGCCATTGCGAAGGTCCAAGGGATAGAGTAAACCTGAACTGGTGCATCGGAATCTAATACTGGATTCCCAGGAGCCGCTCAAATCACAAACTCTTACAAGATTCACTCTTCTTTTACTTAAGTCGGCATTATCCCTTTTCTATTCAATCCCAATGCAATTTCTGTGTTTCATGGTCAACGTGAAGGTCCAAGGGATACAGTTAACATGCACTGGTGCATCGTAATCAAATAATGGTCTCCCAGGAGCCGCTCAACCCACAAACACTTAGAAGATTCACTCTTCTTGTACTTAAGTCGGCATTGTCCCTTTTGTATTCAATCCGATGCATTTTCTGTTTTTCATGGTCAATGTGAAGGTCCAAGGGATACAGTAAACCTGCACTGGTGCATCGGAATCTAATACTGGTCTCGCAGGAGCCGCTCAAACCACAAACTCTTAGTAGATTCACTCTTCTTATACTTATTTTGGAAATGTGTCTTTTGTATTCAAACCGATGCTATTGCTGTGTTTCATGGTCAATGTGAAGGTCCAAGGGATGCCGTTAACCTGCACTGGTGCAACGGAATCTAATACTGGACTTCCAGGAGCCGCTCAAAGCACAAACTCTTAGAAGACTCACTCTTCTTGTACTTATAACGGCATTGCGCGATTTCTATTCAATCCCGATGCGATATCTGTGTTTCATGGACAATGTGAAGGTCCAAGGGATACAGTAAACCTGCATTGGTGCATCGTAATCTAATACTGGTCTCCCAGGAGCCGCTCAAAGCACAACCTCTTAGGAGATTCACTCTTCTTGTACTTCAGTTGGCATTGACATTTTTGTATTCAATCCCGATGCAATTGCGGTTTTTCATGGACAAAGTGAAGGTCCAAATGAACCAGTAAACCTGCACTAGAGCATCGGAATCTAATACTGACCTCCCACAAACTCTAAGAAGATTCACTCTTCTTTAAAGTAAGTCGGCATTGTCCCTTTTGTATTCAATCCCGATGTAATATCTGTGTTCCATGGTGAATGTGAAGGTCCAAGGGATACAGTAAACCTGCACTGGTGCATCAGAATCTAATACTGGCCTCCCAGTAGCCACTCAAAGCATAAACTCTTAGAAGATTCACTCTTCTTGTACTTCAGCCGGCATTGTGCGTTTTGTTTTCAATCCCGATGCGATTTATGTGTTTCATGGTCAATGTGAAGGTCCAAGGGATACAGTAAACCTGCACTGGTGTATCGGAATTTAATACTAGTCTCCCAGGAGCCGCTCAAGCTACAACCTCTTAGAAGGTTCACTCTTCTTGTACTTAATTCGCCAATGCCCGTTTTGTATTCAATCCCGATGTAATTTCTGTGTTTCATGGTCAATGTGAATTTCAAAGGGATACACTAAACCTGCACTGGTGCATCGGAATCTCAACTGGTCTCCCAGGAGCCCCTCAAACCACAAACCCTTTGAAGATTCACTCTTCTAGGAATCAAGTCGGCATTGTGCCTCTTGTATTCAATCCCGTTGCGATTTCTGTGTTTCACTGACAATGTGAAAGTCCAAAGAATACAGTAAACCTGCACTGGTGCATCGGAATTTAATTCTGGTCTCCCAGGACCCGGTCAAACACAAACTCTTAGAAGATTAACTCTTCTTGTACTTAAGTTTTCATTTTGCCTTTAGTGTTCAAACCCGTTGCAATTGCTGTGTATCATGGCCAATGTGAAGATCCACGGGATACAGTTAACCTGCATTGGTGCATCGGAATCTAATACTGGGTTCCAGGGAGCTGCTCAAAGCACAAACTGTTAGAAGATACACTCTTATTGTGCTTAAATCGGCATTCTCCCTTTTGTATTCAATCCCGATGCAATTTCTGTGTTTCGTGGTTAATGTGAATGTCCGAGGAATACAGTAAACCTGCACTGGTGCATCGGAATCTGATACTGGTCTCCCAGGAGCCGCTCAAAGCACATAGATTTAGATGTTTCGCTCTTCTTGTACTTAAGTTGGCATTGCGCCTTTTGTATTCAATCCCCATGCAATTGCGCTGTTTCATGGTCAATGTGTGGTCCAAGGGATACAGTAAACCTGCACTGGTGCATCGGAATCTAATACTAGTTTACCAGGAGCCGCTAATACCACAAACCCTTAGAGGATTCACTCTTGCTGTACTTAAGTCGGTATGTGCCTTTTGTATTATATCCCGACGGAATTTCGCTCTATCACGGTCAATGTAGGTCCAAGTGATACAGTAAACTTGCTCTGGTGCATCGGAATCTAATACTGGTCTCCCAGGAGCCGCTCAAACCACTAACTCATAGCAGATTCACTCTTCTTGTACTTACGTCGGCATTGCCCATTTTGTATTCAATCCCGATTCGATTACTGTGTTTCACAGTCAATGTGAATGTCCAAGGGATACAGTAAACCTGCACTGGGCATCCGAATCTAATACTGGTCTCCCAGGAGCCGATAAAACCACAAATTCTTTGAAGATTCACACCTCTTGTACTTAAGTCGGCATTGTCCCTTTTGTATTCAATCCCGATCTAATTTCTGTGTTTCATGGTCAATGTAAATGTCCAAGGGGTACACTGAACCTACAATGGTGTATCGGAATCTAATACAGGTCTCCCAGGAGCCGCTCAAACCACATCCTCTTAGAATATTCACTCCTCTTGTACTTAAGTCGGCATTGTGTCTTTTGTATTTAATCCCGATGTAATTTCTCTGATTCATGGTCAATGTGAAGGTCCACGGGATACAGTAATCCTGCACTGGTGAATCGGAGTCTAATACTGGTCTCCCAGGAGCCGCTTAAACCACAAAGTGTTAAAAGATTCACTCTTCCTGTACTTAAGTTGGCAATGTGCCTTTTGTATTCAATCCCGATTCAAATGCTGTCTTTCATGGTCAATGTGAAGGTATAAGGGATACAGTAAACATGCACTGGTGCATCGGAATCTATTACTGGTCTCCCAGGAGTCGCTCAAAGAACAAACTATTAGAAGAATCACCCTTCTTGAATTTAAGTCGGCATTGCCCTTTTGTATTCAATCCCGATCCGGTTTCTGTGTTTCATGGTTAATGTGCAGGTCCAAGGTATACAGTAAACCTGCACTTGTGCATCTGAATCTAATACTGGTCTCCCAGGAGCCGCTCAAAGCACTAACTCTTGAAGATTCACTCTTCTTGTACTTAAGTTGGCATTGTGCCTTTTGTATTCAATCCCGATGCAATTGCTGTGTTTCATGGTCAATGTGAAGGTCCAAGGAATACAGTGAACCTGCACTGGTGCATCGGAATCTAATACTGGTTTCCCAGGAACCGCTCAAAGCACAAACTCTTTGAAGTTTCACTCTTCGTGTACCTCAGTTTGCACTGTGTATTTTGTATTCAGTCCCGATGCAATTGCGGTGATTCATGGACAATGTGAAGGTCCAAGGGATACATTAAACGGGCACTGGTGCATTGGAATCTAATACTGGTTTCCCAGGAGCCGCTCAAACCACAAACTCTGAGAAGATTCACTCTTCTTGTACTTAAGTCGGCATGGTCCCTTTTGTATTCAATCTCAATGCAATTTCTGTTTGTCATTTTCAATGTGAAGTTCTAAGGGATGAAGTAAACCTGCACTGGTGCATCGGAATGTAATACTGGTCTCCCAAGAGCCGCTAAAACCACAAACTCTTAGAAGATACAATCATCTTGTACTTAAGTCGGCATTGTGCCTTTTGTATTCAATCCCGATGCGTTTTCTGTATTTCACGGTGATTGTGAAGGTCGAAGGGATACAGTAACCTGGCACTGGTGCATCGGAATCTAATACTGATCTCCCAGAAGCCGCTCAAACCACAAACTCATAGAAGATTCACTCTTCTTGGACTTAAGTCGGCACTGTCGCTTTTGTATTCAATCCCGATGCTATTTCTGTGTTTCATGGTAAGAGTGAAAGACCGAGGGATACAGTAAACCAGCACTGGTGCATCGGAATCTAAAACTGGTCTCCCAGGGGCCGCTCAAAGCAGAAAATCTTAGAAGATTCACTCTTCTAACACTTATGTCAGCATTGTGCCTTTTGTATTCAATCTCGATGCGATTTCAGTGTTTCATGGTCAATGTGAAGGTCCAAGGGATACAGTAAACCTGCACTGGTAAATCGGAATCTAATACTGGCCCCCAGGAACCGCGCAAAGTACAAATCCTTAGAAGATTCACTCTTCCTATACATATGTCGGCAAAGTCCATTTTGTATTTAATCCCGAAGCAATTTCTGTGTTTCATTGTCAATGTGAAGGTCCAAGGGATACAGTAAATCTGCACTGGTGCTTCGGTATCTAATACTGGTCTCCCAGGAGCCGCTGAAACCACAATCTCTTAGTAGATTCACCACTTTCGTACTTAAGTTGGCATATTGCCTTTTGTATTCAATCCCGATGAAATAGTGTGTTTCATGGTCAATGTGCAGGTCCAAGGGATAGAGTAAACCTGCACTGGTGCATCGGAATCTAATACTGGTCCCCCAGGAGCCGCTCAAAGCACAAAGTCTTCGTAGATTCACTCTTCTAGTAGTTAAGACGGCATTGTGACCTTTGTATTTATTCCCGATGCTACTCTATGTTACATGGTCATTGTGAATATCCAAGCGATAAAGTAAACTTGCACTGGTGCATCGGAATCTAATACTGGTCTCCCAGGAGCCGCTCAAAGCACAAAGTCTTTGAATATTCACTCTTCTTGTACTTAAGTTGGCATTGTGCCTTTTCTATTCAATCCCGTTGCAATTGCTGTGTTTCATGGTCAATGTGAAGGTCTAAGGGATACAGTAAACCTGCAGTGTGCATCGGAATCTAATACTGATCTCCCAGGAGCCGCACAAACCACAAACTCTTAGAGGATTCACTCTTCTAGTACTTAAGTCGGCATTGTGCCTTTTGTATTCAATACCGATGCGATTTTGTGTATCATGGACATTGTGAAGGTCCAAGGGATACAGTAAACCTGCACTGGTGAATCGGAATATAATACTGGTCTCCCTGGAGCCGATCAAACCACCAAATCTTAAAAGATTCACTCTTATTATACTTAAGTTGGCATTGTCCATTTTGTATTCAATCCCGATGCAATTTTTGTGTATCATGGTCAATGTAAAGGCCCAAGGGATACAGCAAGCCTGCACTGGTGCATCGGAGTCTAATACTGGTCTCCCAGGAGCTGCTCAACACAAACTCTTAGAAGAATCCCTCTTCTTGTACATATGTAGGCATTGTGCCTTTTGTATTCATACCCGATGCAACTGCTGTATTTCGTGGTCAATGTGAAGGTCCAATGGATTCAGTAAACCTGCACTGGTGCATCCGGATCTAATACTTGTCACCAAGGAGCCGCTCAAACCACAATCTCTCAGAAGTTTCACTCTACTCGTACTGAAGCCTGCATTGGTTCTTTTTTATTCAATCCCGATGCGATTTCTGTTTTTCGTGGACAATGTGAAGTTCCAAGGGATACACTAAACCTGCACTGGGGCATCGGAATCGAATAGTGGTGTCCCAGGAGCCGATCAAACCACAAACTCTTAGAAGATTCACTCTTATTGTACTTAAGTCGCCATTGTCCATTTTGTATTCAATCCCGATGCAATTTCTGTGTTTCATGGTCAATGTAAGGTCCAATGGATACAGCAAACCTGCACTGGTGCATCGGAATATAGCACTGGACTGCCGGGACCCGCTCAAAGCACAAACTCTTAGAGGATTCACTCTTCTTGTACTGAAGTCGGCATTGGGCCTTTTTTTTTTTCAATCCCGATGCGCTTTCTGTGTTTCATGGACAATGTGAGGATCCAAGGGATACAGTAAACCTGAACTGGTGCATCAAAATCTAATAGTGGTCTCCCAGGAGCCGATCAAACCACTATTCTTAGAAGTTTCACTCTTATTGCACTTAAGTCGGCATTGTCGGATTTGTATTCAATCCCGACGCAATTTATGTGTTTCATGGTCAACGTGAAGGTCCAAGGGATATAGTAAACCTGCACTGGTGCATCGGAATCTAATACTGGTCTGCCAGGAGCCGCTCAAACAACTAACTCTTAGAAGACTCACTCTTCTTGTATTTAACTTGGCAATGTGCCTTTTCTATTCATTCCTGATGCAATTGCTGTGATTCATGTTAAATGTGAAGGTCAGAGGGATACACTAAACCTGCACTGGTGCATCGGAATCTAATACTGGTTCCCCAGGAGCCGCTCAGAGCACAAACTGTTAGAAGACTCACTCTTCTTGTACTTCAGCCGGTATTGTGCACTTTGTATTCAATCCTGTTGCAAATGCTGTGTTTCATGGTCAATGTGAAGGTCTAAGGGATACAGTAAACCTGCACTCGTGCATCGGAATCTAATACTGGTCTCCCAGGAGCCGCTCAAACCACAAACTCTTAGAAGATTCACTCTTACTGTACATAAGTTGGCATTGTGCCTTTTGTATTCAATCCCGAATCAATTGCTGTGTTTCATGGTCAATGTCAAGGACCAAGAGATACAGTAAACTTCCACTGGTGCATCGGAATCTAATACTGGTCTCCCAGGAGCCGCTCAAAGCACAAACTCTTAGAATATTCACTCTTCTTGTTCTTAAATTGGCATTGTGCCCCTTGTATACAATCTCGTTGCAATTGTTGTGTTTTATGGTCAATGTGAAGCTCCAAGGGACACAGTAAACCTGCACTGATGCATCGGAATCTAATACTGGTCTCCCAGGAGCCGCTCAAAGCGCAAACACTTAGAAGATTCACTCTTCTAGTACTTAAGTCGGCATTGTGCATTTTGTATTCAATACCGATGCGATATATTGTATCATGGTCAATGTGAAGGTCCGAGGGATACAGTAAACCTGCACTGGTGCATCGGAATCTAATACTGGTCTCCCTGAAGACAATCAAACCACAAACTCTTAAGAGGTTCACTCTTACTGTACTTAAGCCGGCATTGTCCATTTTGTCTTCAATGCCGATGCGATTTCTGTGTTTCATGGTCAATGTGAAGGCCCAAGGGATACAGTAAACCTGCACTGGTGCATTGTAGTCTAATACCGGTCTAACAGGAGCTGCTCACCACAAACTCTTAGAAGATTCACTCTTCTTGTACTTATGTAGGCATTGTGCCTTTTGTATTCATTACCGATGCAATTGCTGTATTTCATGCTCAATGTGAAGGTCCAATGCATACAGCAAACCTGCACTAGTGAATCGTAATCTAATACGGTACTGGTGCCCCATGAGCCGCTCAGAGCACAAACTCTTAGATGATTCACAATTCTTTTACATCAGCCGGCATTGTGCATTTTGTATTCAATACCGATGCGATTTCGTGTTTCATAGACAATGTGAAGGTCCAAGGGATACAGTAAACGTGCACTGGTGCACCGGAATCTAATACTGGTCTCCCAGGATCCGATCAAACCACAAACTCTTAAAAGATACACTCTTATTGTACTTAAGTCAGCATTGTCACTTTTGAATTCAATCCCGATGCGATTTCTGTGTTTCATGGTCAATATGCAGGCCCAAGGGATACAGATAACCTGCACTAGTGCATCGGAATCTAATACTGTTGCCCCAGGAGCCGCTCAAACCACAAACTCTTAGAAGATTCACCATTTTTGTACTTGAGTCGGCATTGTCCCTTTTGTACTCAATCCCGATGCAATTTCTGTGTTTCATGGACAATGTGAAGGTCCAAGGGATACAGTAAACCTGCACTGGTCCATCAGAATATAATACTGGTCTCCCAGGAGCCGCTCAAAGCACAATGTCTTAGAAGATTCACTCTTCTTGTACTTAAGTAGGCATTGTGCCTTTTCTATTCAATCCCGTTGCAATTGCTTTGTTTCTTGATCAATGTGAAGGTCCAAGGGATACAGTAAACCTGCACTGGTGCATCGGAATCTAATACTGGTTCCCCAGGAGCCGCTCAGAGCACAAACTCTTAGATGATTCACACTTCTTTTACTTCAGCCGGCATTGTGCATTTTGTATTCAATCCCGTTGCAATTGCTGTGTTTCATGGTCAATGTGAAGGTCTAAGGGATACAGTAAACCTGCACTGGTGCATCGGAATCTAATACTGATATCCCAGGAGCCGCACAAACCACAAACTCTTAGAGGATTCACTCTTCTTGTACATAAGTTGGCATTTTGCCCTTTGTGTTCAATCCCGATGCAACTGCTGTGTTTCATGGTCAATGTGAAGGTCCCAGGGATACAGTAAACCTGCACTGGTGCATCGGGATCTAATACTTGTCACCCAGGAGCCGCTCAAACCACAATCTCTCAGAAGATTCACTCTACTCGTACTGAAGTCGGCATTGGTTCTTTTTTATTCAATCCCGATGCGATTTCTGTGTTTCGTGGACAATGTGAAGTTCCAAGGGATACACTAAATCTGCACTGGTGCATCGGAATCGAATAGTGGTATCCCAGGAGCCGATCAAACCACAAACTCTTAGAAGATTCACTCTTATTGTACTTAAGTCGCCATTGTCCATTTTCTATTCAATCCCGATGCAATTTCTGCGTTTCGTGGTCAATGTGAAGGTCCAATGGATACAGCAAACCTGCACTGGTGCATCGGAATATAGCACTGGACTGCCGGTACCCGCTCAAAGCACAAACTCTTAGAAGATTCACTCTTCTTGTACTGAAGTCGGCATTGGGCTTTTTTCTCAATCCCGATGCGCTTTCTGTGTTTCATGGACAATGTGAGGATCCAAGGGATACAGTAAACCTGCACTGGTGCATCAAAATCTAATAGTGGTCTCCCAGGAGCCGATCAAACCACTATTCTTAGAAGTTTCACTCTTATTGCACTTAAGTCGGCATTGTCGTATTTGTATTCAATCCCAACGCAATATCAGTGTTTCATGGTCAACGTGAAGGTCCAAGGGATATAGTAAACCTGCACTGGTGCATCGGAATCTAATACTGGTCTGCCAGCAGCCGCCGAAATAACTAACTCTTAGAAGACTCACTCTTCTTGTATTTAAGTTGGCAATGTGCCTTTTGTATTCATTCCTGATGCAATTGCTGTGATTCATGTTCAATGTGAAGGTTAGAGGGATACACTAAACCTGCACTGGTGCATCGGAATCTAATACTGGTTCCCCAGCAGCCGCTCAGAGCACAAACTCTTAGAAGATTCACTCACTTGTACTTCACCCGGTATTGTGCATTATGTATTCAATCCTGTTGCAAATGCTGTGTTTCATGGTCAATGTGAAGGTCTAAGGGATACAGTAAACCTGCACTGATGCATCGGAATCTAATACTGGTCTCCCAGGAGCCGCTCAAACCACAAACTCTTACAATATTAACTCTTATTGTACATAAATTGGCATTGTGCCTTTTGTATTCAATCCCGATGCAATTGCTGTGTTTCATGGTCAATGTGAAGGTCCAAGAGATACAGTAAACTTCCACTGGTGCATCGGAATCCAATACTGGTCTCCCAGGACCCGCTCAAAGCACAAACTCTTAGAATATTCACTCTTCTTGTCCTTAAATTGGCATTGTGCCACTTGTATTCAATCCCGTTGCAATTGTTGTGTTTCATGGTCAATATGAAGCTCCAAGGGACACAGTAAACCTGCACTGATGCATCGGAATCTAATACTGGTCTCCCAGGAGCCGCTCAAAGCGCAAACACTTACAAGATTCACTCTTCTAGTACTTGAGTCGGCATTGTGCATTTTGTATTCAATACCGATGCGATATGGTGTATCATGGTCAATGTGAAGGTCCGAGGGATACAGTAAACCTGCACTGGTGCATTGGAATCTAATACTGGTCTCCCTGGAGCCAATCACATAGCAAACTCTTAAAAGGTTCACTCTTATTGTACTTAAGTCGTCATTGTCCATTTTGTCTTCAATCCCGATGCGATTTCTGTGTTTCTTGGTCAATGTGAAGGCCCAAGAGATACAGTAAACCTGCACTGGTGCATCGGAGTCTAATACTGGTCTAACAGGAGCTGCTCACCACAAACTCTTAGAAGATTCACTGTTCTTGTACTTATGTAGGCATTGTGCCTTTTGTATTCATTACCGATGCAATTGCTGTATTTCATGCTCAATGTGAAGTTCCAATGGATACAGCAAACCTGCCCTGGTGCATCGTAATCTAATACTGGTCACGAAGAAGCCGCTCAAACCACAAGCTCTCACAAGATTTACTCTTCTCGTACTGAAGTCGGCATTCAGCGCTTTTTGCTCAATCTTGATGCAATTTCTGTGTTTCATGGACAATGTGAAGGTTCAAGGGATACAGTAAACCTGCACTGGTGCATCGGAATCTAATACTGGTCTCCCAGGAGCCTCTCATACCACGAACTCTTAGAAGATTCGCTCTTCTTTTACTTAATTCGGCAATGTGCCTTTGTATTCAATCCCGAAGCAATTTCTCTGTTTCATGGTCAATTGGAAGGTCCAAGTGATACACTAAACCTGCACAAGTGCATCGGAATCAAATACTGCTCTCCCAGTAGCCGCTCAAACCACAATGTCTTAGAGGATTCACTCTTCTTGTACTTAAGTCGGCATTGTCAATTTTGTATTCAATCCCGATATAATTTCTTTGTTTCATGGTCAATGTGCAGGTCCAAGGGATACAGTGAACCTGCACTGGTGCCAACGGAATCTAAAGATGATCTTCCAGGAGCCGCTCAAACCACAAATCCGTAGAAGATTCACTCTCCTTGTTCTTAAGTCGGCATTGTCACTTTTGTATTCAACTCCGATGCAATTTCTGAGTTTCATGGTCAATGTGAAGGTCCAAGTGATAGCGTAAACCTGCACTGGTGCATCGGAATCTAATACTGGTCTCCCAGGAGCCGCTCAAACCACAACTTCCTAGAAGATTCACTCTCCTTGTACTTAAGTTGGCATTGTGCCTTTTCTATTCAATCCCGTTGCAATTGCTTTGTTTCTTGATCAATGTGAAGGTCCAAGGGATACAGTAAACCTGCACTGGTGCATCGGAATCTAATACTGGTTCCCCTGGAGCCGCTCAGAGCACAAACTCTTAGATGATTCACACTTCTTTTACTTCAGCCGGCATTGTGCATTTTGTATTCAATCCCGTTGCAATTGCTGTGTTTCATGGTCAATGTGAAGGTCCAAGGGATACAGTAAACCTGCAGTGGTGCATCGGAATCTAATACTGATCTCCCAGAGCCGCACATACCACAAACTCTTAGAGGATTCACTCTTCTTGTACATAAGTTGGCATTTTGCCTTTTGTATTCAATCCCGATGCATCTGCTGTGTTTCATGGTCAATGTGAAGGTCCCAGGGATTTAGTAAACCTGCACTGGTGCATCGGAATCTAGTACTGATCTCCCAGGAGCCGCTCAAAGCGCAAACACTTAGAAGATTCACTCTTCTAGTACTTAAGTCGGCATTGTGCCTTTTGTATTCAATACCGATGCGATTTTGTGTATCATGGAAATTGTGAAGGTTCAAGGGATACAGTAAACCTGCACTGGTGCATCGGAATCTAATACTGGTCTCCCTGGAGCCGATCAAACCACCAAATCTTAAAAGATTCACTCTTATTATACTTAAGTTGGCATTGTCCATTTTGTATTCAATCCCGATGCAATTTTTGTGTTTCATGGTCAACGTAAAGGCCCAAGGGATACAGACAACCTGCACTGGTGCATCGGAGTCTAATACTGGTCTCCCAGGAGCTGCTCACCACAACCTCTTAGAAGAATCCCTCTTCTTGTACATATGTAGGCATTGTGAATTTTGTATTCATATCCGATGCAATTGCTGTATTTCGTGGTCAATGTGAAGGTCCAATGGATTCAGTAAACCTGCACTGGTGCATCGGAATCTAATACTTGTCACCCAGGAGCCGCTCAAACCACAATCTCTCAGAAGATTCACTCTACTCGTACTGAAGCCGGCATTGGTTCTTTTTTATTCAATCCCGATGCGATTTCTGTGTTTCGTGAATAATGTGAAGTTCCAAGGATACACTAAACCTGCACTGGTGCATCGGAATCGAAAAGTGGTGTCCCAGGAGCCGATCGAACCACAAACTCTTAGAAGATTCACTCTTATTGTACTTAAGTCGCCATTGTCCATTTTGTATTCAATCCCGATGCAATTTCTGTGTTTCATGGTCAGTGTAAGGTCCAATGGATACAGCAAACTTGCACTGGTGCATCGGAATATAGCACTGGACTTCCGGGACCCGCTCAAAGCACAAACTCTTAGAGGATTCACTCTTCTTGTACTGAAGTCGGCATTGGGCCTTGTTTTTTTTCAATCCCGATGCGCTTTCTGTGTTTCATGGACAATGTGAGGATACAACGGATACAGTAAACCTGCACAGGTGCATCAAAATCTAATAGTGGTCTCCCAGGAGCCGATCAGACCACTATTCTTAGAAGTTTCACTCTTATTGCACTTAAGTCGGCATTGTCGTATTTGTATTCAATCCCGACGCAATTTCTGTGTTTCATCGTCAACGTGAAGGTCCAAGGGATAAAGTAAACCTGCACTGGTGCATCGGAATCTAATACTGGTCTGCCAGGAGCCGCTCAAACAACTCACTCTTAGAAGACTCACTCTTCTTGTATTTAAGTTGCCAATGTGCCTTTTGTATTCATTCCTAATGCAATTGCTGTGTTTCATGGTCAATGTGAAGGTCCACGGGATACAGTAAACCTGCACTGGTGCATCGGAATGTAATTCTGGTCTCCCAGGAGCCGCTCATACCACAAGGTTTAAGAATATTCACTCATCTTGTTCTTAAGTCGGCATTGTCCCTTTTGTATTTAATCCCGATGCAATTTCTCAGTTTCATGGTCAATGTGAAGGTCCACGGGATACAGTAAACCAGCACTGGTGCATCGGAATCTAATACTGGTCCGCCAGGAGCCGCACAAAGCACAAACTCTTTGTATATTCACTCTTCTTGTACTTAAGTCGGCATTGTGCATTTTGAATTCAATCCTGATGCGATTTCTGTGTTCCACGGTTAATGTGAGGTCTCAAGGGATACAGTAAACCTGCACTGGTGCATCGGAATCTAATACTGGTCACCCAAGAGCCTCTCAAAGCACAAACTCTTAGAAGATTCACTCCACACGTACTTATGCTCGCATAGTGCCTTTTGTATTCAATCCTGTTGCAATTGCTGTGTTTCATGGTCAATGTGAAGGTCCAAGCGATACAGTAAACCTGCACTGGTGCATCCGAATCTAATTCTGGTCTCCCAGCAGCCGCTCAAACTACAATTTCTTAGAAGATTCACTCTTTTTGTACATAGGTTGGTATTGTGCCTTCTGTATTCAATCCCGATGCAATTTCTGTGTTTCACAGTCTAAGGGAAAGTACAAATGATACAGTAAACCAGTACTGGTGCATCGCAATCTGATACTGGTCTCCCAGGAGCCACTCAAACCACAAATTCTTAGAAGATTCACTCTTATTGTACTTAAGTCGGCATGGTGCCTTTTGTATTCAATCCCGATGCAATTTCTGTGTTTCATGGTCATTGTGAAGGTCCAAAGGATACAGTAAACCTCCACTGGTGCATCGGAATCTAATACTGGTTCCCCAGGAGCCGCTCAGAGCACAAACTCTTAGAAGATTCACACTTCTTTTACTTCAGCCGGCATTAAGCATTTTGTATTCAATCCCGTTGCAATTGCTGTGTTTCATGGTCAATGTGAAGGTCTAAGGGATACAGTAAACCTGCACTGCTGCATCGGAATCTAATACTGATCTCCCAGGAGCCGCTCAAAGCACAAAGTATTACAAGATTCACTCTCCTTGTACATAAGTTAGCATTGTGCATTTTGTATTTAATCCTGATGCAATTGCTGTGTTTCATGGTCATTGTGAAGGTCCAAGGGATACAGAAAACATGCACTGGTGCATCGGAATCTAATGCCGGTCTGCCAGGAGCTGCTCAAAGCACAAACTCTTAGGAGATACACTTTTCTTGTACTAAATCGGCATTGTGCATTTTGAACTCAATTCCGATGCCATTTCTGTGTTTCACGGTCAATGTGAAGGTCCACGGGATACAGTAAACATGCACTGGCGCAACGGAATGCAATTCAGGTCTCCCAGGAGCCACTCAAACCACAAACTCTTAGAAGATCCACTCTTCTTTATTTTAAGTCGGCATTGTCCCTTTTGTATTCAATCCCGATGCAATTTCTGTGTTTCATTGTCAATGTGAAGGTCCAAGGGATACAGCTGACCTGCACTGCTGCATCGGAATCTAATAATGGTATCCCAGGAGTCGATCAAACCGCAAAATCTAATAGATTCACTTTTCTTGTACACAAGTCGGCATTGTCCCTTTTGTATTCAATCCCGATGCAATTGCTGTGTTTCATGGTCAATGTAAAGATCATAGGGATACAGTAAACCTGCATTGGTGCATCGGAATGTAATACTGGTCTCCCACGAGCCGCTCATACCACAAGGTTTAAGAATATTCACTCATCTTGTACTTAAGTCGGCATTGTCCCTTTTGTATTTAATCCCGATGCAATTTCTCAGTTTCATGGTCAATGTGAAGGTCCACGGGATACAGCAAACCAGCACTGGTGCATCGGAATCTAATACTGGTCACCCAGGAGCCTCTCAAAGCACAAACTCTTAGAAGATTCACTCTACACGTACTTATGTTCGCATAGTGCCTTTTGTATTCAATCCTGTTGCAATTACTGTGTTTCATGGTCAATGTGAAGGTCCAAGCGATACATTAAACCTGCACTGGTGCATCCAAATCTAATTCTGGTCTCCCAGCACCCGCTCAAACTACAATCTCTTAGAAGATTCACTTTTCTTGTACATAAGATGGCATTGTGCATTTTGTATTTAATCCTGATGCAATTGCTGTGTTTCATGGTCAATGTGAATGTCCAAGGGATACAGTACACCTGCACTGGTGCATCGGAATCTAATACTGGTTTACCAGGAGCCGCTCAAAACACAAACTGTTAGAAGATTCACTCTTCTTGTACTTCAGCCTGCATTGTGCATTCTGTATTCAATCCCGATGCAATTTCTGTGTTTCATGATCAATGGGAAAGTCCAAATGATGCAGTAAACCTGCACTGATGCATCGGAATCTAATACTGGTCTCCCAGGAGCCGCTCAAAGAACAAACTCCTAGAAGATTCATTCTTCTTGTACTTATGTCGGCATTGTACCTTTTGTATTCAATACGATGCAATTTCTGTGTTTCACGGTCAATGTGAAGGTCCAAGCGATACAGTAAACCTGCACTGGTGCATCGGAGTCTAATAATGGTCTCTCAGGAGCCGCTCAAAGCACAAACTCTTAGGAGATTCACTCCTCAAGTACTTAAGTCGGCTTTGTCCCTTTTATGTTCAATCCCGATGGAATTACTGTGTTTCATGGTAAATGTGAAGGTCCAAGGGATACAGTAATCCTGCACTAATGCATCGAAATGTAATACTGGTCTCAAAAGAGCCGATCAATCACAAACGCTGAGAAGATTCACTCTTCTTGTACTTAAGTCGCCATTGTCACTTTTGTATTCAATCCAGATGCAATTTTTGTGTTTCATGGTCAATGTGAAGAACCAAGGGCTACAGTAAACCTGCACTGGTGCATCGGAATCTAATACTGGCCTCCCAGGAGCCGCCAAACCACAAACTCTAAGAAAATTCACTGTTCTTGTACATAATTCGGCATTGTCCCTTACATGTTCAATCCCGCTGTAATTTCTGTGTTTCATTTTAAATGTGACGGTCCAAGGGATACAGTAAACATGCACTGGTGCATCGGAATCTATTCCAGGTCTCCCAGGAGCCGCTCAAACCACAAAATCTTAGAAGATTCACTCTTCATGAATTTAAGTCGGCACTGTCCCTTTTGTATTAAATCCCGATGCAATCTCAGTGTTTCATGGCCAATGTGAAGGTCCAAGGGATACAGTAAACCTGCACTGGTGCATCGGAATCTGATACCGGTCTCCCAGGAGCCGATCAAACCACAAACTCTTAGAAGATTCACTCTTCCTACACTTAAGTCGGCATTGTGCCTTTTTATTCAATCCCAATGCAATTTCTCTGTTTCATGGTCAATAACACGGTCCACGTGATACAGTAAACCTACACTGGTGAATCGGAATCTATTCCAGATCTCCCAGGAGCCGCTCAAATCACAAACTCTTAGTAGATTCACTCTTCGTGTACATAAGCCGGCATTGCACCTTTTACGTTCAATCCCGATGCAATTTCTGTGTTTCAAGGTCAATGTGAAAGTCCAAGGGATACAGTAAACCTTCACTTGTTCATCGGAATCTAATACTGGTCTCCCAGGAGCCGCTCATACCACAAACTCTTAGAAGATTCACTCTTCTTGTAGTTAAGTCGGCATTGTCCATGTTGTATTCAATCCCGATGCAATTTCTGAGTTTCATGGTCAATGTGAAGGTCCCAGGGATACAGTAAACCAGCACTGGTGCATCGAAATCTAATACTGGGCTGCCAGGAGCCGCTCATAGCACAAACGCTTAGAAGATTCACTCTTTCTGAACTTAAGTCGGCCATGTCCGTTTTGTATTAAATCCTGATGCCATTTCTGTGTTTCATGGACTATGTGAAGGTCCAAGGGATACAGTAAACCTGCACTGGCACATCAGAATCTAATTCTGGTCACCCAGGAGCCTCTCAAAGCACAAACTCTTAGAAGATTTACTCTACACGTACTTACGTTCGCATTGTAACTTTGTATTCAATCCTGTTGCAATTGCTGTGTTTCATAGTCAATGTGAAGGCCCAAGGGAAGCAGTTAACTTGCACTGGTGCATCGGAATCTAATACTGGTCTCCCAGCAGCCGCTCAAATTACTGATTCTTAGAAGATTCACTCTTCTTGTACATAGGTTGGCATTGTGTATTTTGTATTCAGTCCCGATGCAATTTCTGTGTTTCATGGTCAATGTGATGGTCCAAGGGATACAGTAATCCTGCACTGGTGCACCGGAACCTAATACTGGTCGCCCAGGAGCCGCTCAAAGTACGAACTCTTAGAGGGTTCACTCTTCTAGTGCTTAAGTTGGCATTGTGACTGTTTTATTCGATCCCGATGTAATTTCTGTGTTTCATGGTCAATGTGAAGGTTCAAGGGATAAAGTAAACGTGCACTGGTGCATCGGAATTTAATACTGGTCTCCCAGGAGCCGCTCAAAGCACAACCTTTTAGAAGATTCGCTCCTATTGTACTTTAGTCGGCATTGTCCGTTTTGTATTCAATCCCGATGCCATTTCTGTGTTACATGGCCAATGTGGAGGTCCAAGGGATACAGCAAACCTGCACTGTAGAATCGGAATCAAATACTGCTCTCCCAGGAGCCGCTAAAAGCTCAAATTCTTAGTAGATTAACTGTTTTTGTAGTTATGTCAGCATTGTGCTTGCTGTACTCAATCCCGATGTGATTTCTGTGTTTTTTTTATGGTCAATGTGAAGGTCCAATTGATACAGTGAACCTGCACTGGTGCATCGGAATCTAATTTGGTCTCCCAGGAGCCGCTCAAAGCACTGACTCGTAGAAGATTCACTCTTCCTGTACTTAAGTCGGCATTGCCCGTTTTGTATTCAATCCCGATGCCATTTCTGGGTTTCATGGTCAATGCGAATGTCCAAGGGATACACTAAACCTGCACTGGTGCATCGGAATCTAAAACTGGTCTCTTAGGAGCCATTCAAATCACAAACTCTTAGAAGATTCACTGTTCTTTTACTTAAGTCGGCATTGTTCCTTTTGCATTCAAGCCCGATGCAATTTCTGTGCTTCATGATCAATGTGATGATCCAAGGGATACAGTTAACCTGCACATGTGCATCGGAATGTAATACTAGTCTCCTAGGAGCCCCTCAAGCACAAACACTTTGAAGATTCACTCTTCTTATACTTAAGTCGGCATTGACCTATTTGTATTCAATCACGATACAATATCTGTGTTTCATGGTCAATGTGACTGTCCAAGGGATACAGTAAAACTGCGCAGGTGATTAGGAATCTAATTCTGGTCTCCCAGGATCCTCTCAAAGCACAACCTCTCGGAAGATTCTCTCTTCTTGTACTTAAGTCGATATCGTCCTTTGGTATTCAATCCCGATGCAATTTCTGTGTTTCATGGTAAATATGAAGGTCCAAGGGATACAGTAAACCTGCACTGGTGCATCGGAATCTAATACTGGTCTCACAGGAGCTGCTCAAAGCACAAACTTTTCGAAGATTCACTCTTCTTGTACTTAAGGCGGCATTGTCCCTTTTATATTGAATCCCGATGCAATTTCTGTGTTTCATGGTCAATGTGAAGGTCCAAGGGATACAGTAAACCTGCACTGGTGCATCGGAATTTAATACTTGTTTTCCAGGAGCCGCTCTAAGCACAAGCTCTTAGAAGATTCACTCTTCTTGTACTTAAGGCGGCATTGTGCCTTTTGTATTCAATCCCGATGTGATTTCTGTGTTTAATGGACAATGTGGAGGTCCAAGGGATACAGAAAACCTGCACTGTAGCATCGGAAACAAATACTGCTCTCCCAGGAGCCGCTAAAACTCAAACTCTTAGTAGTTTCACTGTTTTTGTACTTAAGTCGGCATTGTGCTTGTTGTACTCAATCCCGATGTGACTTTTGTGTTTTTTTATGTTCAATGTGAAGGTCCAATTGATACAGTGAATCTGCACTGGTGCATCGGAATCTAATTTGGTCGCCCAGGAGCCGCCCAAAGCACAGACCCGTAGAAGATTCACTCTTCCTGTACTTAAGTCGGCATTGTCCGTTTTGTTTTCAATCCCGATGCCATTTCTGGGTTTCATGGTCAATGTGAATGTCCAAGGGATACACTAAACCTGCACTGGTGCATCGGAAACTAATACTGGTCTCCCAGGAGCCGCTCAAAGCACAACCACTTAGAAGATTCACTCTTCTTGTACCTAAGTCGGCATTGACCTATTTGTATTCTATCCCGATGCAATATCTGTGTTTCATGGTCAATGTGACTGTCCAAGGGATACAGTAAACCTGCGTCGGTGATTCGGAATCTAATTCTGGTCTCCCAGGAGCCGCTCAAAGCACAGCCTCTTGGAAGATTCTCTGTTCTTGTACTTAAGTCGATATCGTCCCTTTGGTATTCAAACCCGATGCAATTTCTGTGTTTCGTGTTCAATGTGAAGGTCCACGGGACACAGTAAAACTGCACTGGTGTATCGGAATCTAATACTGGTGTCGCAGGAGCCGCTCAAAAAACAAACGCTTAGAAGATTCACACTTCCTGAACTTAAGTCGGCATTGTCCGTTTTGTATTCAATCCCGATGCCATTTCTGTATTTCATGGTCAATGTGAAGGTCCAAGGGATACAGTTAACCTGCGCTGGTGCATCGGAATCTAATACTGGTCTCCCAGGAGCCGCTCAAAGCACAAACTCTTAGAAGATTCACTCGTCTTTTACTTAAGTTGGTATTGTGGCTTTTTATTCAATCCCAATGCGATTTCTGTGTTTCATGGTCAATGTGAAAGTCCAATTGATACAGTAAACCTGCACTGGTGCATCTAAATCTAATACTGGTCTCCCAGGAGCCGCTCAAAGCACGGAGTCTTAGAAGATACAATCTTCTTGTATTTATGTCGGCATTTTCCTTTTGTATTCAATCCCGATCTAATATCTGTGTTTCACGGTCAATGTGAAGGTCCAAGGAATACAGTGAACCTGCACGGGTGCATCGGATTCTAAAACTGGTCTCCCAGGGGCCGCTCAAAGCACAAACTCTTAGAAGATTCACTCTTCTTGTACTTAAGTCGGCATTACCCGTTTTGTATTCCATCCCGATGCCATTTCTGTGTTTCATGGTCAATGTGAAGGTCCAAGGGGTACAGTAATCCTGCACTGGTGCATCAGAATGTAATGCTGGTCTCCCAGGTGCAGCTAAAAACCACAAACTCTTCGAATATTCACTCTTCCTGTACTTAAGTCTTCATTGCTCTATTTGTATTCAATCCCGATGCAATTTCTGGGTTTCATGGTCAATGTGAAGGTCCAAGGGATACAGTAAACCTGCACTGGAGCATCGGAATCTAATTGTGGTCTCCCAGGAGCCGCTCAAAGCACAAACTCTTAGAAGATTCACTCTTCTTGTACTTCAGCCGGCATTGTGCAATGTGTATTCAATCCCCATGCGAGTTCTGTGTTTCACGGTCAATGTGATGGTCTACGGGATACAGTAAACCTGCACTGGTTCATCGGAATCTAATACCGGTCTCCCAGGGGCCGATCAAACCACAAACTCTTAGAAGATTCATTCTACTTGTACTTAAGCCGGCATTTCACATTTTATGTTCAATCCCGATTGAATTTCTGTGTTTCTTGCTAAATGTGAAGGTCCAAGGGATACAGTAGTCCCACACTGTTGGATCGAAATCTAATACTGGTCTCAAAAGAGCCGCTCAAAACACAAACTCTGAGGAGATTCACTCTTCTTGTACTTAAGTCGGCATTGTCCCTTTTGTATTCAGTCCCGATGCAATTTCTGTGTTTCATGGTCAATGTGATGGTCCAAGGGATACAGTAATCCGGCACTGTTGCATCGGAATTTAATACCGGTCTCCTAGGAGCCGCTCAAAGCACAAACTCTTAGAAGATTCACTCTTCTTGTACTTAAGTCGGCATTGCCCGTTTTGTATTCTATTCCGATGCCATTTCTGAGTTTCATGGTCAATATGAAAGTCCAAGGGGTACAGCAATCCTGCACTGGTGCATCAGAATGTAATACTGGTCTCCCAGGTGCGGCTAAAATCCGCAAACTCTTCGAATATTCACTCTTCTTGTACTTAAGTCTTCATTGCTCTATTTGTATTCAATCCCGATGCAATTTCTGAGTTTCATGGTCATTGTGAAGGTCCAAGGGATACAGTAAACCTGCACTGGAGCATCGGAATCTAATTGTGCTCTCCCAGGAGCCGCTCAAACCACAAACTCTTAGAAGATTCACTCTTCTTGTACTTCAGCCGGCATTGTGCAATGTGTATTCAATCCTCATGCGATTTCTGTGTTTCTCGGTCAATGTGATGGTCTACGGGATACAGTAAACCAGCACTGGTGCATCGAAATCTAATACCGGTCTCCCAGGGTCCGATCAAACCACAAACTCTTAGAAGATTCATTCTACTTGTACTTAATCCGGCATTGCACCTTTTATGTTCAATCCCGATTGAATTTCTGTGTTTCTTGGTAAATGTGAAGGTCCAAGGGATACAGTAGTCCTGCGCTGTTGGATCGGAATCTAATACTGGTCACAAAAGAGCCGCTCAAAACACAAACTCTGAGAAGATTCACTCTTCTTGTACTTAAGGCGGCATTGTGCCTTTTGTATTCAATCCCGATGCGATTTCTGTGTTTCATGGTCAATGTGGAGGTCCAAGGGATACAGCAAACGTGCACTGTAGCATCGGAATCAAATACTGCTCTCCCAGGAGCCGCTAAAAGCTCAAACTCTTAGTAGTTTCACTGTTTTTGTACTTAAGTCGGCATTGTGCTTGTTGTACTCAATCCCGATGTGATTTTTGTGTTTTTTTTTATGTTCAATGTGAAGGTCCAATTGATACAGTGAACCTGCACTGGTGCATCGGAATCTAATTTGGTCTCCCAGGAGCCGCCCAAAGCACAGACTCGTAGAAGATTCACTCTTCCTGTACTTAAGTCGGCATTGTCCGTTTTGTTTTCAATCCCGATGCCATTTCTGGGTTTCATGGTCAATGTGAATGTCCAAGGGATACACTAAACCTGCACTGGTGCATCGGAATCTAATACTGGTCTCTCAGGAGCCGCTCAAATCACAAACTCTTAGAAGATTCACTCTTCTTTTACTTAAGTCGGCATTGTCCCGTTTGTATTCAATCTCGATGCAATTTCTGTGTTTCATGGTCAATGTGAAGGTCCATGGGACACAGTAAAACTGTACCGGTGTATCGGAAACTAATACTGGTGTCGCAGGAGCCGCTCAAAGCACAAACGCTTAGAAGATTCACACATCCTGAACTTAAGTCGGCATTGTCCGTTTTGTATTCAATCCCGATGCCATTTCTGTGTTTCATGGTCAATGTGAAGGTCCAAGGGATACAGTTAACCTGCGCTGGTGCATCGGAATCTAATACTGGTCTCCCAGGAGCCACACAAAGCAAAAACTTTTAGAAGATTCACTCTTCTTGTACTTCAGACGGCATTGTGCATTTTATATTCAATCCCGATGCGATATCTGTGTTTCATGGTCAACGTGAAGTTCCAAAGAGTACAGTAAGCATGCAGAGGTGCATCGGAATCTAATACTGGTCTCCCAGGAGCCCCTCAAAGCACAAACTCTTAGAAGATTCACTCTTCTTGTACTTAGGACGGCATTGTGCCTTTTGTATTCAATCCCGATGCTATTTCTGTGATTCATGGTCAATGTGAAGGTCCAAGGGAAACACAAAACCTGCCCTGGTGTATCGGAATCTAATACTGGTCTCCCAGGAGCCGCTCAAAGCACAAACTCTTAGAAGATTCACTCTTCTTGTAGTTAAGTCGGCATTGCCCGTTTTGTATTCTATCCCGATCTAATTTATGTGTTTCATGGTCATTGTGAAGGTCCAAGGAATACAGTGAACCTGCACGGGTGCATCGGATTCTAAAACTGGTCTCCCAGGAGCCGCTCAAAGCACAAACTCTTAGAAGATTCACTCTTCTTGTACTTAAGTCGGCATTGCCCGTTTTGTATTCTATCCCGATGCCATTTCTGTGTTTTATGGTCAATGTGAAGGTCCAATGGGTACAGTAATCCTGCAGTGGTGCATCAGAATGTAATACTGGTCTCCCAGGTGCAGCTAAAAACCACAAACTCTTCGAATATTCACTCTTCTTGTACTTAAGTCTTCATTGCTCTATTTGTATTCAATCCCGATGCAATTTCTGAGTTTCATGCTCAATGTGAAGGTCCAAGGGATACAGTAAACCTGCACTGGAGCACCGGAATCTAACTGTGGTCTCCCAGGAGCCGCTCAAAGCACAAACTCTTAGAAGATTCACTCTTCTTTTACTTCAGTCGGCATTGTCCCGTTTGTATTCAATCCCGATGCAATTTCTGTGTTTCATGGTCAATGTGAAGGTCCACGGGACACAGTAAAACTGCACTGGTGTATCGGAAACTAATACTGGTGTCGCAGGAGCCGCTCAAAGCACAAACGCTTAGAAGATTCACACTTCCTGAACTTAAATCGGCATTGTCCGTTTTGTATTCAATCCCGATGCCATTTCTGTGTTTCATGGTCAATGTGAAGGTCCAAGGGATACAGTTAACCTGCGCTGGTGCATCGGAATCTAATACTGGTCTCCCAGGAGCCGCTCAAAGCACAAACTTTTAGAAGATTCACTCTTCTTGTACTTAAGCCGGAATTGCACCTTTTATGTTCAATCCCGATTGATTTTCTGTGTTTCTTGCTAAATGTGAAGGTCCAAGGGATACAGTAGTCCTGCACTGTTGGATCGGAATCTAATACTGGTCTCAAAAGAGCCGCTCAAAACACAAACTCTGAGGAGATTCACTCTCCTTGTACTTAAGTCGGCATTGTCCCTTTTGTATTCAGTCCCGCCGCAATATCTGTGTTTCATGGTCAATGTGATGGTCCAAGGGATACAGTAATCCGGCACTGTTGCATCGGAATTTAATGCTGGTCTCCCAGGTGCCGCTCAAAGCACAAAGTCTTAGAAGATTCACTCCTATTTTACTAATGTCGGAATTGTCCCTTTTGTATTCAATGCCGATGGTAATTCGGAGTTTCGTGGTCAATGTGAAGGTCCAAAGGATACAGTAATCCTGCACTGGTGCATCGGAATCTAATACTGGTCGCCCAGGAGCAGCTCAAAATACGAACTCTTAGAAGGTTCACTCTTCTAGTGCTTAGGTTGGCATTGTGATTAATTTATTCCATCCCGATGTAATTTCTGTGTTTCATGGTCAATGTGAAGGTCCAAGGGATACAGTAAACGTGCACTGGTGCGTCGGAATTTAATACTGGTCTCCCAGGAGCCGCTCAAAGCACAACCTTTTAGAAGATTCACTCTTATTATACTCAAGTCGGCATTGTCCGTTTTGTATTCAATCCCGATGCCATTTCTGGGTTTCATGGTCAATGCGAATGTCCAAGGGATACACTAAACCTGCACTGGTGCATCGGAATCTAATACTGGTCTCCCAGGAGCCGCTCAAATCACAAACTCTTAGAAGATTCACTCTTCTTTTACTTCAGTCGGCATTGTCCCTTTTGTATTCAATCCCGATGCAATTTCTGTGTTTCATGGTCAATGTGAAGGTCCAAAGGATACAGTTAACCTGCACATGTGCATCGGAATGTAATACTGGTCTCCTAGGAGACGCTCAAAGCACAAACACTTTGAAGATTCACTCTTCTTGTACTTAAGTCGGCATTGTGCCTTTTGTATTCAATCCTGATGCGATTTCTGTGTTTCATGGTGAATGTAAAGGTCCAAGGGATACAGTAAACCTGCAGCGGTGCATCGGAATCTAATACTGGTCTCCCAGGAGCCGCTCGAAACACAAACTCTTAGAAGATTCACGACTCTTGTACTTTAGTCGGCATTGTCCCTTTTGTGTTCAATCCCGATGCAATTTCTGTGTTTCATGGTCAATGTGAAAGTCCAAGGGATACAGTAATCCTCCACTGGCGCATTGGAATTTAATACTGGTCTCCCAGCAGCCGGTCAAAGCACAAACTCTTAGAAGATTCACTCTTCTTTTACTTAAGCCGGCATTGTCCCGTTTGTATTCAATCTCGATGCAATTTCTGTGTTTCATGGTCAATGTGAAGGTCCACGGGACATAGTAAAACTGCACTGGTGTATCGGAAACTAATACTGGTGTCGCAGGAGCCGCTCAAAGCACAAACGCTTAGAAGATTCACACTTCCTGAACTTAAGTCGGCATTGTCCGTTTTGTATTCAATCCCGATGTCATTTCTGTGTTTCATGGTCAATGTTAAGGTCCAAGGGATACAGTTATCCTGCGCTGGTGCATCGGAATCTAATACTGGTCTCCCAGGAGCCGCTCAAAGCACAAACTTTTAGAAGATTCACTCATCTTGTACTTAAGCCGGCATTGTGCATTTTATATTCAATCCCGATGCCATATCTGTGTTTCATGGTCAATGTGAAGTTCCAAAGAGTACAGTAAGCATGCAGAGGTGCATCGGAATCTAATACTGGTCTCCCAGGAGCCCCTCAAAGCACAAACTCTTAGAAGATTCACTCTTCTTGTACTTAGGACAGCATTGTGCCATTTGTATTCAATCCCGATGCAATTTCTGTGATTCATGGTCAATGTGAAGGTCCAAGGGATACACAAAACCTGCCCTGGTGTATCGGAATCTAATACTGGTCTCCCAGGAGCCGCTCAAAGCACAAACTCTTAGAAGATTCACTCTTCTTGTAGTTAAGTCGGCATTGTGCCTTTTTATTCAATCCCGATGCGATTTCTGTGTTTCATGGTCAATGTAAAAGTCCAATTGATACAGTAAAGCTGCACTGGTGCATCTGAATCTAATACTGGTCTCCCAGGAGCCCCTCAGAGCACACAGTCTTAGAAGATTCAATCTTCTTGTATTTATGTCGTCATTTTCCTTTTCTATTCAATCCCGATCTAATTTCTGTGTTTCATGGTCAATGTGAAGGTCCAAGGAATACAGTGAACCTGCACGGGTGCATAGGATTCTAAAAATGGTCTCCCAGCAGCCGCTCAAAGCACAAACTCTTCCGGTTCTGGCGCTGCAGTCCGGAACTGCGGGACTGCTACAGTCGCAGGTTCGAATCCTGCCTCGGGCATGGGTGTGTGTGATGTCCTTAGGTTAGTTAGGTTTAAGTAGTTCTAAGTTCTAGGGGACTTATGACCTAAGATGTTGAGTCCCATAGTGCTCAGAGCCATTTGAACCACAAACTCTTAGAAGATTCACTCTTCTTGTACTTCAGTCGGCATTGCCCGTTTTGTATTCTATCCCGATGCCATTTCTGTGTTTCATGGTCAATGTGAAGGTCCAAGGGGTACAGTAATCCTGCACTGGTGCATCAGAATGTAATACTGGTCTCCCAGGTGCTGCTAAAAAACACAAACTTTTCGAATATTCACTCTTCTTGCACTTAAGTCTTCATTGCTCTATTTGTATTCAATCCCGATGTAATTTCTGAGATTCATGGTCAATGTGAAGGTCCATAAGGATACAGTAAACCTGCACTGGAGCACCGGAATCTAACTGTGGTCCCCCAGGAGCCGCTCAAAGCACAAACTCTTAGAAGATTCACTCTTCTTTTACGTCAGTCGGCATTGTCCCGTTTGTATTCAATCCCGATGCAATTTCTGTGTTTCATGGTCAATGTCAAGGTCCACGGGACACAGTAAAACTGCACTGGTGTATCGGAAACTAATACTGGTGTCGCAGGAGCCGCTCAAATCACAAACGCTTAGAAGATTCACACTTCCTGAACTTAAGTCGGCATTGTCCGTTTTGTATTCAATCCCGATGCCATTTCTGTGTTTCATGGTCAATGTGAAGGTCCAAGGGATACAGTTAACCTGCGCTGGTGCATCGGAATCTAATACTGGTCTCCCAGGAGCCGCTCAAAGCACATACTTTTTGAAGATTCACTCTTCTTGTACTTCAGCCGGCATTGTGCATTTTAAATTCAATCCCGATGCGATATCTGTGTTTCATGGTCAATGTGAAGTTCCAAAGAGTACAGTAAGCATGCAGAGGTGCATCGGAATCTAATACTGGTCTTCCAGGAGCCACTCAAATCACAAACTTTTAAAAGATTCACTCTTCTTGTACTTCAGCCGGCATTGTGCAATGTGTATTCAATCCCCATGCGATTTCTGTGTTTCACGGTCAATGTGATGGTCTACGGGATACAGTAAACCTGCACTGGTGCATCGGAATCTAATACCGGTCTCCCAGGGGCCGATCAAACCACAAACTCTTAGAAGATTCATTCTACTTGTACTTAAGCCGGCATTGCACATTTTAGGTTCAATCCCGATTGAATTTCTGTATTTCTTGCTAAATGTGAAGGTCCAAGGGATACAGTAGTCCTGCACTGTTGGATCGGAATCTAATACTGGTCTCAAAAGAGCCGCTCAAAACACAAACTCTCAGAAGATTCACTCTTCTTTTAATTAAGTCGGCATTGTCCATTTTGTATTCAGTCCCGATGCAATTTCTGTGTTTCATGGTCAATGTGATGGTCCAAGGGATACAGTAATCCGGCACTGTTTCATCGGAATTTAATCCTGGTCTCCCAGGTGCCGCTCAAAGCACAAACTCTTAGAAGTTTCACTCTTGTTGTACTTAAGTTGGCATTGTGCCTTTTGTATTCAATCCTGATGCGATTTCTGTGTTTCATGGTGAATGTAAAGGTCCAAGGGATACAGTAAACCTGCAGTGGTGCATCGGAATCTAATACTGGTCTCCCAGGAGCCGCTCGAAACACAAACTTTTAGAAGATTCACTCCTCTTGTACTTTTGTCGGCATTGTCCCTTTTGTATTCAATCCCGATGCAATTTCTGTGTTTCATGGTCAATGTGAAGTTCCAAGGGATACAGTAAACCTCCACTGGTGCATTGGAATTTAATACTGGTCTCCCAGCAGCCGCTCAAAGCACAACTCTTAGAAGATTAAATTTTATTGTACTTAAGTCGGAATTGTCCCTTTTGTATTCAATCCCGATGCTAATTCTGTGTTTCATGGTCAATATGAAGGTCTAAGGGATACAGCAAACCTGCACTGTAGCATTGGAATCAAACACTGCTCTCCCAGGAGCCGCTAAAAGCTCAAACTCTTTGTAGTTTCACTGTTTTTCTACTTAAGTCGGCATTGTGCTTGTTGTACTCAATCCCGATGTGATTTTTATGTTTTTTTTATGTTCAATGTGAAGGTCCAATTGAAACATTGAACCTGCACTGGTGCATCGGAATCTAATTTGGTCACCCAGGAGCCGCTCAAAGCACAGAGTCGTAGAAGATTCACTCTTCCTGTACTTATGTCGGCATTGTCCGTTTTGTTTTTAATCCCGATGCCATTTCTGGGTTTCATGGTCAATGTGAATGTCCAAGGGATACACCAAACCTGCACTGGTGCATCGGAATCTAATACTGGTCTCCCAGGAGCCGCTCAAATCACAATCTCTTAGAAGATTCACTCTTCTTTTACTTAAGTTGGCATTGTCCCTTTTGTATTCGATCCCTATGCAATTTCTGTGTTTCATGGTCAATGTGAAGGTCCAAGGGATACAGTTAACTTGCACATGTGCATCGGAATGTAATACTGGTCTCCTAGGAGCCGCTCAAAGCACAAACACTTAGAAGATTCACTCTTCTTATACTTAAGTCGCAATTGACCTATTTGTATTCAATACCGATGCAATATCTGTGTTTCATGGTCAATGTGACTGTCCAAGAGATACAGTAAAGCTGCGTCGGTGATTCGGAATCTAATTCTGGTCTCCCATCAGCCGCTCAAAGCACAGCCTCTTGGAAGATTCTCTGTTCTTGTACTTAAGTCGATATCGTCCCTTTGGTATTCAATCCCGATGCAATTTCTGTGTTTCATGGTCTATGCGAGGGTCCAAGGGATGCAGTAAACCTGCACTGGCACATCGGAATCTAATACTGGTATCACAGGAGCCGCTCAAACCACAAACTCTTAGAAAATTCACTCTTCTTGTACTTAAGACGGGACTGTAGTTTTTGAATTCAATCCCGGTGCTAAATCTGTGTTTCAAGGTCAATGTGAAAATCCAAGGGATACAGTAAACCTGCACTTTTGCGTCGGAATCTAATACTGGTCTCCCAGGAGCCGCAGAAAGCACAAACTCTTAGAAGATTCACTGTTATTGTACTTGTGTCGGAATTGTCCCCTTTGTATTCAATCCCGATGCTAATTCTGTGTTTCATGGTCAATATGAAGGTCCAAGGGATACAGTTAACCTGCGCTGGTGCATCGGAATCTATTACTGGTCTCCCAGAAGCCGCTCAGAGCACAAACTTTTAGAAGATTCACTCTTCTTGTACTTCAGCCGGCATTGTGCATTTTATATTCAATCCCGATGAGATATCTGTGTTTCATGCTCAATGTGAAGTTCCAAAGAGTACAGTAAGCATGCAGAGGTGCATCGGAATCTAATACTGGTCTCCCAGGAGCCGCTCAAAGCACAAACTCTTTGAAGATTCTCTCTTCTTGTATTTAAGTCGGCATTGTGCCTTTTTATTCAGTCCCGATGCGATTTCTGTGTTTCATGGTCAATGTGAAAGTCCAGATGATACAGTAAAGCTGCACTGGTGCATCTGAATCTAATACTGGTCTCCCAGGAGCCGCTGAAAGCACAGAGTCTTAGAAGATTCAGTCTTCTTGCATTTTCCTTTTGTATTTAATCCCGATCTAATTTCTGTGTTTCATGATCAATGTGAAGGTCCAAGGAATACAGTGAACCTGCACGGGTGCATCGGATTCTAAAACTGGTCTCCCAGGAGCCGCTCAAAGCACAAACTCTTAGAAGATTCACTCTTCTTGTACTTAGGTCGGCATTGCCCGTTTTGTATTCGATCCCGATGCCATTTCTGTGTTTCATGGTCAATGTGAAGGTCCAAGGGATACAGTAATCCTGCACTGGTGCATCAGAATGTAATACTGATCTCCCAGGTGAAGCTAAAAACCACAAACTCTTCGAATATTCACTCTTCTTGTACTTAAGTCTTCATTGCTCTATTTGTATTCAATCCCGATGCAATTTCTGAGTTTCATGGTCAATGTGAAGGTCCAAGGGATACAGTAAACCTGCACTGGAGCATCGGAATCTTATTGTGGTCTCCCAGGAGCCGCTCAGAGCACAAACTCTTAGAAGACTCACTCTTCTTGTACTTAAGCCGGCATTGTCCCTTTTGTATTCAATCCCGATGCAATTTCTGTGTTTCATGGTCAATGTGAAGGTCCAAGGAATACAGTGAACCTGCACAGGTGCATCGGATTCTAAAACTGGTCTCCCAGGAGCCGCTCAAAGCACTAACTCTTAGAAGATTCACTCTTCTTGTACTTAGGTCGGCATTGCCCTTTTTGTATTCTATCCCGATGCCATTTCTGTGTTTCATGGTCAATGTGAAGGTCCAAGGGATAGAGTAAACCTGCACTGGTGCATCGGAATCTAATACTGGTCTCCCAGGAGCCGCTCAAAGTACTGACTCTTAGAAGATTCAATCTTCTTGTAGTAATGACGTCATTTTCCTTTTGTATTCAATCCCGATCTAATTTCTGTGTTTCTTGGTCAATGTGAAAGTCCAAGGAATACAGTGAATCTGCACGGGTGCATCGGTATCTAAAACTTATCTCCCAGAAGCTGCCCAAAGCACAAACTCTTAGAAGATTCACTCTTCTTGTACTTAAGTCAACATTGCCCGTTTTGTATTCTACCCCGATGCAATTTCTGTGTTTCATGATGAATGTGAAGGTCCAAGGGATACAGTTATCCTGCACTGGTGCATCGGAATGTGATACTGGTCCCCCAGGTGAAGCTAAAAACCACAAACTCTTAGAAGATTCATTCTCCTTGTACTTAAGTCGGCATTGTCCCTTTTGTATTCAATCCCGATGCAATTTCTGTAATTCATGGTCAATGTGAAGGTCCAAGTGATACAGTAAACCTGCACTGGTGCATCGGAATTTAATACTGGTTTCCCAGGAGCCGCTCAAACCAAAAACACTTAGAAGATTCTTTCTTCTTGTACTTATGTCGGCATTGTCCCTTTTAATTCAATCCCGATGCAACTTCTGTGTTTCATGGTCAATGTGAAGGTCCAATTGATAGAGTAAACCTCCACTGGTGCATCGGAATCTAATACTGGTCTTCCAGGAGCCGCTCAAACCATAAACTTTTAGAAGACTCACTCTTCTTGTACTTAAGTCAGCATTGTCCCTTTTGTATTCAATACCGATGCAATTTGTGTGTGTCATGGTCAATGTGAAGTTCCATGGGATACAGTAAACCTGCACTGGTGCATCGGAATCTAATACTGGTCACCCAGGAGCCGCTCAAACCACAAATTCCTAGAAGATTCATTCCTCTTGTACTTAAGTCGGCATTGCCCGTTTTGTATTCAATCCCAAAGCCATTACTGTGTTTCATGGTCAATGTCAAGGTCCGAGGGATACAGTAAACCTGCGCTGCTGCATCGGAATCTAATACTTGTCTCCCAGGAGCCGCCCAAGCACAACTCTAGGAAGATTAACTCTTCTTGTACTTAAGTCGGCATTGTGCCTTTTGTATTCAATCCATATACGATTTCTGTGTTTCATGGTGAATGTGAAGGTCTGAGGGATACAGTAAACCTGCAGTGGTGCATCGGAATCAAATACTGATCTCCCAGGAGCCGCTCAAATCACAAACCCTTAGAAGATTCACTCTTCTTGTACTTAAGAAGGCATTGTGCCTTTTGTATTCAATCCAGACGCGATTTCTGTGTTTCATGGTGAATGTGAAGGTCCAAGGGATACAGTAAACCTGCTCTGGTGCATCGGAATCTAAACCTGGTCTCCCAGGAGCCGCTCAAACCACAAACTCTTAGAAGATTCACTCTTCTTGTACTTAAGTCAGCATTGTCCATTTGTATTCAATCCCGATGCAATATCTGTGTTTCTTGGTCAATGTGAAGGTCCAAGGGATACACTAAACCTGCAGTGGAGAATCGGAATCAAATTCTGGTCTCCCAGGAGCCGCTCAAACCACAAGCTCTTAGAAGATTCACTCTTATTGTACTTAAGTCGGCATTGTCCCTTTTGATTTTAATCCCGATGCAATTTCTGTGTTTCATGGTCAATGTGAAGGTCCAACGGATACATTAAACATGCAGTGGTGCATCGGAAACTATTACTGGTCTCCTAGGAGCCGCTCATACCACAAACTCTTAGAAGATTCAATCTTCTTGAACTTAAGTCGGCATTGTGCTTTTGCATTCAATCCCCATGCGATCTCTGTGTTTCATGGTCAATGTGAAGGTCCAAGGGATCCAGTAAACCTGCACTGGTGCATCGGAATCTAATAATGGTCTCCCAGGAGCCTCTCAAAGCACAACCTCTTAGAAGATTCACTCCTCTTGTACTTAAGTCGGCATTGTGCCTTTTGTATTCTATCCCGTTGCGATTTCTGTGTTTCATGGTTAATGTGAAGCTCCAAGGGATACAGTGAACCTGCACTGGTGCATCGGAATCTAATACTCGTCTCCCAGGAGCAGCTGAAACCACAATCTCTTAGAAGATTCACTCTTCTTATACTTAAGTCGGCATTGTCCTTTTTGTAATCAATCCCGATGCAACTTATGTGTTTCATGGTCACTGTGAAGGTCCAAGGGATACGGTAAAACTGCACTGGTGCATCGGAATCTAATTCTGGTCTCCCAGGAGCCGCTCAAAGCACAAACTCTTAGAAGATTCACTCTTCTTTTCCTTTGGTCGGCATGTCCCTTATGTATTCAATCCCGACGCTACTTCTGTATTTCATTGCCAATGTGAAAGTCCAAGTGATACCGTAAACCTGCCTTGGTGCATCGGAATCTAATACTGGTTTCCCAGGCGCCGCTGAAGCACAAACTCTGAGCAGATTCACTCTTCTTCTACTTAAGTCGGCTTTGAGCACTTTGTATTCAGTCCAGATGCGAATTCTGGGTTTCATGGTCATTGTGAGGGTCCAAGGGATACAGTAAACCTGATCTGGTACAATGGAATCTAATACTGGTCTCCCATGAACCGCTCAAACAACAAACTCTTAGAAGATTCATTCTTCTTGTACTTAAGTCGGCATTGGACTATTTGTATCCAATCCCGATGCAATATCTGGGTTTCATGGTCAATGTGAAAGTCCAAGGGATACAGTAAACCTGCACTGGAGAATCGGAATCTAATTCTGGTCTCCCGGGAGCCGCTCAAACCACAAACTCTTAGAAGATTCACTCCCCTTGTACTTAAGTCGTCATTGTGCTTTTTTGTTCTATCCCGTTTCGATTTCTGTGTTTCATGGTTAATGTGAAGCTCCAAGGGATACAGTAAACCTGCACTGGTGCATCGGAATCTAATACTCGTTACCCAGGAGCAGCTCAAACCACAAACTATTTGAAGATTCACTCTTCTTGTACTTAAGTCGTCATTGTCCCATTTGTATTCAATCCCGATACAAATCCTGTGTTTCATGGTCAATGTGAAGGTCCAAGGGATACAGTAAACCAGCACTGGTGCATCGGAATCATATACTGGTCTCCCAGGAGCCGCTCAAATCACAAACTCTTAGAAGATTCACTTTTCTTGCACTTAAGTCGGCATTGTGCCTTTTGTAATCAATCGCGCTGCGATTTCTGTGTACCATGGTCAATGTAAAGGTCCAAGGGATCCAGTAAACCTGCACTGGTGCATAGGAATCTAATACTGGTCTCCCAGAAGCCGGTCAAAGCACAAACTCTTAGAAGATTTACTCTTCTTGTACTTAAGTCGTCATTGTCCCTTTTTTATACAATCCCGATGTAATTTCGTTGTTTCTTCGTCAATGTGAAGGTCCAAGGGATACAGTAAACCTGCACTGGTGCATCGGAATCTAATACTGGTCTCCCAGGAGCCGCTCAAACCACAATCTCTTAGAAGATTCACCCTTCTCGTACTTAAGTCGTCAATGTCCCTTTTGTATTCAATCTCGATACTATTTCTGTGTTTCATGGTCAATGTCAAGGTCCAAGGGATACAGTAAAACAGTACTGGTGCATCGGAATCTAATACTGGTCTCCCAGGAGCCAGTCAAAGCACTAACTTTTAGAAGAATCACTCTTCTTGTACTTAATTTGGCATTGTGCCTTTTGTATTCTATCCCGTTCCGATTTCTGTGTTTCAAGGTCAATGTGAAGGGGGATTCAGTAAACCTGCACTGGTGTATTGGAATCTAGTACTGGTCTCCCAGGAGCCGCTCAAACCACAAACTCTTAGAAGATACACTCTTCTTGTACTTAAATCGACATTGCCCCTTTTGAATTGAATACCGATGAAATTCCTCCGTTTCATGGTCAATGAGAAGGTCCAAGGGCAACAGTACATCTGCACTGGTGCATCGGAATCTATTACTGGTCGCCCAGGAGCCGCTCAAACCACAAACTCTTAGAAGATTCACTCATCTTGTACTTACATCGACATTGCCCCTTTTGAATTGAATCCCGATGCAATTTCTGTGTTTCATGGTCAATGTGTAGGTCCAAGGGATACAGTTAAACGCACTGGTACATCTAAATCTAATACTGGTCCCCCAGGGGCCGCTGAAACTACAATCTCTTACAAGATTCACTCTTCTTGTCCTTAAGTCGGCATTGTTCCTTTTGTATTCAATCCCAATGTGATTTCTGTGTTTCATGGTCACTGTGGAGGTCCAAGAAGGGATACAGTAAACCTGCACTGGTGCATTGGAATCTAATTTAGGTCTCCCAGAAGGCGCTCAAATCACAAACTCTTAGAAGATTCACACTTGTTGTATTTAAGTCGGCATTGTCCATTTTGAATTCAATCCCGATGCAAATTCTGTGTTTCATGGTCAATGTCAAGGTTCAAGCGATAGAGTAAACGGGCACTGGTGCATCGGAATCTAATACTGGTGTCCCAGGACCCGCTCAAAGCACAAACTCTTAGAAGATTCACTCCTCTTGTACTAAAAACGGCATTGTCCCTTTTGTATTCCGTTCAAATGCAATTTCTGTGTTTCATGGTCAATGTGAAGGTCCAAGGGATCCAGTAAACCTGCACTGGTGCATCGGAATCTAATAATGGTCTCCCAGGAGCCGCTCAAAGCACAAACACTTAGAAGATTCACTCCTCTTGTACTTAAGTCGGCATTGTGCCTTTTGTATTCTATCCCGTAGCCATTTCAGTGTTTCTTGGTTAATGTGAAGCTCCAAGGGATACTGTAAACCTGCACTGGTGCGTCGGAATCTAATACTGGTCTACGAGGAACCGCTCAAATCACAATCTCTTAGATGATTCACTCTTCTTGTACTTATATCGGCATTGTCAATTTTGTATTCAATACCGAAGCAATTTCTGTGTTTCATGGTCAATGTGAAGGTCCAAGGGATACAGTACATCTGCACTGGTGCATCGGAAACTGATAATAGTCACCCAGGAGTCGCTCAAAACACAATCTCTAAGAAGATTCACTCCTCTTGTACTTAAGTCGGCATTGCCCCTTTTGAATTGAATCCCGATCCAATATCTGTGTTTCATGGTCAATGTGAAGGTCCAAGGAATACAGTTAACCGCACTGGTGCATCTAATTCTAATACTGGTCCCCCAGGAGCCGCTCAAAGCACAAACTCTTACAAGATTCACTCTTCTTGTCCTTAAGACGGCATTGTGTCTTTGTATTCAATCCCAATGCAATTTCTGTGTTTCATGGTCAATGTGAAGGTCCAAGGGATACAGTAATCCTGCACTGGTGCATCCGAATCTACTACTGGTCCCTAGGAGCCGCTCTAAACACAAACTCTTAGAAGACTCACTCATCTTGTACTTAAGTCAGCATTGTCCCTTTTGTATTCAATCCCGATGCAATTTCTGTGTTTCATGTCAATGTGAAGATACAAGGGAAACAGTAAATCTGCATTGGACCATCGGAATCTTATTCTGGTCTCCCAGGAGCCGCTCAAAGCACAAACTCGTAGAAGTTTCACTCTTCTTTTCCTTTGGTCGGCATTGTCCCTTATGTATTCAATCCCGACGCAATTTCTGTAATTCATTGCCAATGTGAAAGTCCAAGGGATACAGTAAACCTGCCCTGGTGCATCGGAATCTAATACTGGTTTCCCAGGCGCCGCTGAAGCACAAACTGAGAGCAGATTCACTCTTCTTCTACTTAAGTCGGCTTTGTGCCCTTTGTATTCAGTCCAGAAGCGAATTCTGGGTTTCATGGTCATTGTGATGGTGCAAGGGATACAGTAAACCTGATCTGGTACACTGGAATCTAATACTGGTCTCCCATGAACCGCTCAAACCACAAACTCTTAGAAGATTCACTCTTCTTGTACTTATATCGGCATTGTCCATTTTGTATTCAATACCGATGCAATTTCTGTGTTTCATGGTCAATGTGAAGATCCAAGGGATACAGTACACCATCACTGGTGCATCGGAATCTAATACTGGTCTCCCAGGAGCCGCTCAAAACACAAACTGTAAAGGGATTCACTCTTCTTGTACCTAAGTCGGCATTGCCCCTTTTGAATTGAATCCCGAGCAATTTCTGTGTTTCATGGTCAATGTGTAGGTCCAAGGGATACAGTAAACCGCACTGGTGCATCTAAATCTAATACTGGTCCCCCAGGAGCCGCTCAAACAACAAACTCTTACAAGATTCACTCTTCTTGTCCTTAAGTCGGCCTTGTGTCTTTTTGGTCTCAATCTCAATGCGATTTCTGTGTTTCATGGTCACTGTGAAGGTCCAAGGGATACAGTAATCGTGCACTGGTGCATCCGAATCTATTACTGGTCTCCCAGGAGCCGGTCAAAACACAAACTCTTAGAAGATTCACACTTTTTGTACTTAATTCGGCATTGTGCATTTTGTATTCTATCCCGATGCGATTTCTGTGTTTCAAGGTCAATGTGAAGCTCCAAGGGATACAGTTAACCTGCGCTGGTGCATCGGAATCTAATACTCGTCTCCCACGAGCCACTCAAACCACACACTCCTCGAAAATTCACTCTTCTTGTACTTAAGTCGGCAATGCCCATTTTGTAATCAATCCCGATGCACCTTATGTGTTTCATGGTCACTGTGAAGGTCCAAGGGATACAGTAACCCTGAACTGCTGCATTGGAATTTAATACTGGTCTCAGAGGAGTCGCTCAAATCACAATCTCTTAGCTGATTCACTCTCCTTGTACTTAAGTAGGCATTGTGCTTTTTATAATCTGTCGCGTTGCGATTTCTGTGTTTCATGGTCAATGTGAATGTCCAAGGGATACAGTAAACCTGCACTGGTGCATGAAAATCTAATACTGGACTCCCAGGAGCAGCTCAAACCACAAACTCTTAGAACATTCACTCATCTTATACTTTAGTCGGCATTCTGCTTTATGTATTCAATAACGATGCAATTTCTGTGTTTCATGGTCAATGTGAAAGTCCAAGGGATGCAGTAAACCGGCACTAGTGCATCGGAATCCAATACTGGTCTCCCAGGAGCCGCTAAAAACACAAACTCTAAGAAGATTCACTATTCTTGTACTTAAGTCGATATTGCCCCATTTTGAATCGAATCCCGATGCAATTTCTGCGTTTCATGGTCAATGTGATGGTCCAAGGGATACAGTAAACATGCGCTGGTGCATCGAAATCTAATACTGGTCCCCCAGGAGCCGCTCAAACCACAAACTCTTACAAGATTCACTCTTCTTGTACTTGATTTGGCATTGTGTCTTTTGTATTCATCCCAATGCGATTTCTGTGTTACACGGTCAATGTGAAGGTCCACGGGATACAGTAAAAGTGCACTGGTTCATCGGAAACTAAAACAGGTCCCCCAGGAGCCGCTCAAACCACAATCTCTTAGAAGATTCACTCTTCTCGTACTTAAGTCGGCATTGTGCATTTTGCATTCAATCCCGATGCGATCTCTGTGTTTCATGGTCAATGTGAAGGTCCAATTGATACAGTAAACCTGCACGGGTGCGTCGGAATCTAATAATCGTCTCCCAGGAGCCGCTCAAACCACAAACTCTTAGAAGATTCACTCTTCTTGTACTTAAGGCGGCATTGACCTTTTTGAAATCGATCCCGATGCAACTTATGTGTTTCATGGTCACTGTGAAGGTCCAAGGGATACGGTAAAACTGCACTGGTGCATCGGAATCTAATACTGGTCTCCCAGGAGCCGCTCAAACCACAAACTCTTAGTAGTTTCACTCTTCTTGTACTTAAGTCGGCATTGACCCATTTGTATCCAATCCCGACGCAAATTCTGTGTTTCATGGTCAATATGAAGATCCAAGGGATATAGTAAACCTGCACTGGTGCATCGAAATCTAATAATGGTCTCCCAGGAGCCGGTCAAAGCACTAACTCTTAGAAGATTCACTCTTCTCGTACTTAAGTCGGCATTGTCCCTTTTGTATTCAATCCCGATGCAATTTCGGTGTTTCATGGTCAATGTGAAGGTCCAAGGGATACAGTAAACCTGCACTGGGGAATCGGAATCTAATACTGGTCTCCCAGGAGCCGCACAAACCACAAATTATTAGAAGATTCACTCTTCTTGTTATTAAGTCGGCATTGACCCTTTTGTATTATATCCCGATGCAATATCTGTGTTTCATCGTCAATGTGAATGTCGAAGGGATACAGTAAACCTGCACTGTGGCATCGGAATCTAATACTGGTCTCCCAGAAGCCGCTCATACCAAAAAACTCTTTGAAGATTCACTCTTCTTATACTTTAGTCGGCATATTGCCTTGTGTATTCAATCCCGATGCAATTTTAGTGTTTCATGGTAACTGTAAAGTTCCAATGGATACAATAAACCTGCACTGTTGCATCGGAATCTAATACTAGTCTTCCAGAAGCCGCTTAAAGCACTAACTCTTAGAAGATTCACTCTTCTTGTTATTATTTCGGCACGGTGCCTTTTGTTATCAATCCCGATGCGATTTCTGTGTTTTATGGTCAATGTGAAGGCCAATGGGATACAGTAAACCTGCACTGGTGCATTGGAGTCTAATACTGGTCTGCCAGGACCAGCTCAAACCAAAAAACTCTTAGAAGATTCACTCTTCTTGTACTAAAGTCGGCGTTGTGTCTTTTGTATTCAATCCCGATGGGATTTCGGTGTTTCATGGTCTATGTGAAGGTCCAATTGATACAGTGAAACTGCACTGCTGCATCGGAATCTAATACTGGTCTCCCAGGAGCAGCTCAAATCACAAACTCTTAGAAGATTCACTCTTCTTGTACTTAAGTCGGCATTGTCCTTTTTGTATTCTATCCCGATGCAATTTCTGTGTTTCATCGTCAATGTGAGTATCAAACGGATACAGTAAACCTGCACTGGTGCTTAGGAATCTAATACTTGTCTCCCAGGAGCCGCTCAAACCACAAACTCTTAGAAGATTCACTCTTCTTGTACTTAGGTCGTCATTATGTCTTTTGTACTCAATCCCGATGGGATTTCGTTGTTTCATGGTCAATGTGAAGGTCCAGTTGATACTGTAAACCTGCACTGGTGCATCGGAATCTAATACTGGACTCCCAGGAGCCGCTCAAAGCACAAACTCTTAAAGGATTTAGTCTTCTTGTACTTAAGTCGGCATTGTGCCTTTTGTATTCCATCCCGTTGCGATTTCTGTGAATTATGGTCAACGTGAAGGTCCTAGGGATACAGTAGACCTGCACGGGTGCATCGGAATCCAATAATCGTCTCCCAGGTGCCGCTCAAATCACAAACTCTTAGAAGATTCACTCTTCTTGTACTTATGTCGGCATTGTCCTTTTTGTAATCAATCCCGAAGCAACTTATGTGTTTCACGGTCTCTGTGAAGGTCCAAGAGATACAGCAAAACTGCACTGGTGCATCGACATCTAATACTGGTCTCCCAGGAGCCGCTCAAACCACAAACTCTTAGAAGTTTCACTCTTCTTGTACATAAGTCGGCATTGTCCCATTTGTATTCAATCCCGTCGCAAATTCTGTGTTTCATGGTCAATATGAAGGTCCAAGGGATGCAGTAAATCTGCACTGGTGCATCGAAATCTAATACTGGCCTCCCAGGAGCCGGTCAAATCACAAACTCTTAGAAGATTCACTCATCTTGTACTTATGTCATCATTGTCCCTTTTGAATTATATCCTGGTGCAATTTCTGTGTTTCGTGGTCAATGTGAAGGTCCAAGTGTTACAGTAAACCTGCACTGGTACATCGGAATCTAATACTGGTCTCCCAGGAGAAGCCTAAAACACAAACACTTAGTTGATTCACTCTTCGTGTTCATATGTCGGCATTGTCCCTTTTGTATTCAATCACGTTGCAATTTCTGTGTTTCTTGGTCAATGTGAAGGTCCAAGGGGTACATTAAACCTGCACGGGTGCATCGGAAGCTAATTCCGGTCCCCCAGGAGCCGCTCAAACCACAATCTCTTAAAAGATTCACTCTTCTCGTACTTAAGTCGGCATTGTCCCGTTTGTATTCAATCCCGATGCTATTTCTGTGTTTCATGGTCATTGTGAAGGTCCAAGTGTTACAGTAAACCTCCACTGGTACATCGGAATCTAATACTGGTCTCCTAGGAGAAGCCTAAAACACAAACACTTAGTAGATTCACTCTTCGTGTTCATATGTCGGCATTGTCCCTTTTGTATTCAATCACGTTGCAATTTCTGTGTTTCTTGGTCAATGTGAAGGTCCAAGGGACACAGTGAACCTGCACTGGTGCATCGGATTCTAATACTGGTCTCCGAGGAGCCGCTCAAATCACAAACTCTTAGATGATTCACTCTTCTTGTACTTATGAAGGCTTTGTCATTATTGGATTCAATCCCGATGCGATTTCTTTATTTCATGGTCAATCTGAATGTCCAAGGGATACACTAAACATGCACTGGTGCATCTGAATCTAATACTGGTCTCCCAGAAGCAGCTCAAACCACAAACTCTTAGAAGATTCACTCTTCTTGTGCTTAACTCGGCATTGTCTCTTTTTATTCAATCCAGATGCGATTTCTGTGTTTCTTGGTCAATGTGAATATCCAAGGGATACACTAAACCTGAACTGGTGCATTGGAATGTAATACTTGTCTCCCAGGAGCCGCTCAAACCACACACTCTTAGAAGATTCACTCTTCTTGTATTTAAGCAGGCATTGTCGCTTTCTGTATTATATCCTAATGCTAATTCATTGTTTCATGGTAAATGTGAAGGTCCAAGGGACGCAGTGAACCTGCACTAGTGCATCGGAATCTAATACTGGTCCCCCAGGAGAAGCCTAAAACACAAACTCTTAGAAGATTCACACTTCTTGTACTTATGTCGGCATTGTCCCTTTTGTATTCAATCCCGATGCAATTTCTATTTTTCATGGTCAATGTGTAGGGCCAAGCGATACAGTAAACCTGCACTGGTGCTTCGAAATCTAATACTGGTTTCCCACGAGCCGCTCAAACCACGAACTCTTAGAAGATTCACTATTCTTTGACTTAAGTCGGCATTGTCACATTTGTACTCATCACGATGCAAATTCTGTGTTTCATGGTCAATGTGAAGGTCGAAGGGATACAGTTAACCTGCACTGGTGCATCGGAATCTAATACTGGTCTCCCAGGAGCCGTTCTAATCACAAACCCTTAGAACATTTACCCATCATGTACTTGAGCCGTCAAGGTTCCTTTTGTATTCAATCCTGATGCGAATTCTGTGTTTCATGGTCAATGTGAAGGTCCAAGGGATACAGTAAATTCTGCGCTGGTGCATCGGAATCTAATACTGGTCTCCCAGGAGTCTCTCAAATCACAAACTCAAAGAAGATTCATCTTTCTTGTACTTAAGTAGGCATTGCTTCTTTTGTATTCAATCCCAATTCAATTTCTGTGTTTCATGGTCAATGTGAAGGTCGACGGGAAAAAGTTAACCTGCACTGGTACATCGGAATCTAATACTGGTCTCCCAGGAGCCGGTCAAATCACTAAATCTTAGAAGATTCACTTTTCTTGTACTTAAGTCGGCATTGTCCCTTTTGTATTCAATCCAGATGCGATTTCTGTGTTTTATGGTCAATGTGAAAGACCAGGGGATACAGTAAATTCTGCACTGATGCATCGGAATCTAATACTGGTCTCCCAGGAGCCACTCAAACCACAAACTCTTAGACGTTTCACCCTTCTCTTACTTAAGTCGGCACTGTTTCATTTGTATTCAATCCCAATGCAATTTTTGTGATTCATTGTCAATGTGAAGGTCCAAGGGATACAGTAAACCTGCACTGGTGCATCGGAACCTAATACTACTCTCCCAGGAGCCGCTCAAACCATAAACTCTTAGAAAATTCGCTCTTCTTCTACTTAAGTCGGCATTGTCCCTTTTGTATTACCTGATGCAATTTCTGTGTTTCATCGTCAATGTGAAGGTCCAAGGGATACAGTAATCCTATACTGGTGCATGGGAATCTAATACTGGTCTACCAGGAGACGCTCCCACCACAAACTCTTAGAAGATTCACTCTCCTTGTACTTAAGTCGGGATTGTTTCTCTTGTATTCAATCCCAATGCAATTCTGTGTTTCATGGTCAATGTGAAGGTCCAAGGGATACAGTAGACCTGCACTGGTGCATCGGAATCTAAACTGCTCTCCCAGGAGCCGCTCAAACCGTAAACTCTTAGAAGATTCGCTCTTCTTCTACTTAAGTCGGCATTGTCCCTTTTGTATTACCTGATGCAATTTCTGTGTTTCATCGTCAATGTGAAGGTCCAAGGGATACTGTAAACCTGCACTAGTGCATCGGAATCTAATACTGGTCTCCCAGGAGAAGCTCAAAACACAAACTCTTAGAAGATTCACTCTTCTTGTACTTAAGTCGACATTGTTCCTTTTGTATTCAATCCCAATGCTATTTCTGTGTTTCATGGTCAATTTAAAGGTCCAAGGGATACAGTTAACCAGCACTGGTGCATCGGCATCTAATACTGGTCTCCCAGGAGCCGCTCAAACCATAAACTCTTAGAGGATTCAATCTTCTTGTACTTAAGTCGGCATTGTCCCTTCTGTATTCAATCCCGATACAATTTCAGTGTTTCATGGTCAATGTGAAGGTCCAAGGGATATACTGAACATGCACTGGTGCATCGGAATTTAATACTGGTCTCCCAGGAGCCGCTCAAACCACAATCTCTTAGAAGATTTACTCTTCTCGTAATTAAGTCGGCATTCTCCCTTTAGTATTCAATTCCGATGCTATTTCTGTGTTTCATGGTCAATGTGAATGACCAAGGGATGCACTAAAACTGCTTTGGTGCATCGGTTTCTAATACTAATCTCCCTGGAGCCGCTCAAACCACAAACTCTTAGAAGATTCACTCTTCTTGTACTTAAGTCGGCATTGTCCCATTTGTACTCAATCCCGATGCAAATTCTGTGTTTCATGGTCAACGTGTAGGTCCAAGGGATACAGTAAACCTGCACTGCTGCATCGAAATCTATTACTGGTCTCACAGGAGCCGGTCAAAGCACAAAATCTTTGAAGATTCAATCATCTTGTACTTAAGTCGGCATTGTCCTTTTTGTATTATATCCTGATGCAATTTCTGTGTTTCATAGTCAATGTGAAGGTCCAAGAGACATAGTGAACCTGCAGTAGTGCATCGGAATCTAATACTGGTCTCCCAGGAGAAGCCTAAAACATAAACTCTTAGTAGATTCATTCTTCTTGTACTTATTTGGGGCTTGTACCTTTTGTATTCTATCCAGATGCGAATTCTGTGTTTCATGTTCAATGTGAAGGTCCAAGGGATACAGTAAATTATGCGCTGGTGCATCGGAATCTAATACTGGTCTCCCAGGAGCCTTTCTAATCACAAACCCTTAGAACATTTTCTCATCATGTACTTGAGCCGTCATGGTGCCATTTGTATTCAATCCTGATGCGAATTCTGTGTTTCATGGTCAATGTAAAGGTCCAAGGGATACAGTAAATTCTGCGCTGGTGCATCGGAATCTAATACTGGTCTCCCAGGAGCCGTTCAAGTCACAAAGCCTTAGAAGCTTCACTCTTCTCAAACTTAAGTCGGCATTGTCCCTTTTGTATTACCCGATGCAATTTCTGTGTTTCATCGTCAATGTGAAGGTCCAAGGGATACAGTAAACCTGCATTGGTGCATGGGAATATAATACTGGTCTCCCAGGAGTCTCTCAAACCACAAACTCTTAGAAGATTCACTCTTCTTGTACTTAAGTAGGCATTGCTCCTTTTGTATACAATCCCAAAGCAATTTCTGTGTTTCATGGTCAATGTGAAGGTCGAAGGGATACAGTTAACCTGCACTGGTAGATCGGAATCTATTACTGGTCTCACAGGAGCCAGTCAAAACACTAAATTTTAGAAGATTCACTATTCCTGTACTTCAGTCAGCATTGTACCTTTTTTTTTCAATCCAGATGCGATTTCTGTGTTTCTCGGTCAATGTGAATATGCAAGGGATACACTAAACCTGCACTGGAGCATCTCAATCTAATACTGGTACCCCAGAAGCCGCTCAAACCACAAACTCTTAGAACATTCACTCTTCTCGTACTTAAGTCGGCATTGTGTCTTTTGTAATCAATGCCGTTGCGATTTCTGTGTTTCATGGTCAATGTGAAGGTCCAAGGGATCCAGTAAACCTGCACTGGTGCATCGGAATCTAAAACAGGTCTCCCAGGAGCCGGTCAAAGAATAAACTCTTTAAAGATTCACTCTTCTTGTACTTAAGTCGGCATTGTCCCATTTGTACTCAATCCCGATGCTAATTCTGTGTTTCATGGTCAATGTGAAGGTCGAAGGGATACAGTTAACCAGCACTGGTGCATCGGAATCTAATACTGGTCTCCCAGGAGCCGTTCTAACCACAAACCCTTAGAACATTTACTCATCATGTACTTGAGCCGTCATGGTTCCTTTTGTATTCAATCCAGATGCGAATTCTGTGTTTCATGTTCAATGTGAAGGTCCAAGGGATACAGTAAATTCTGCGCTGGTGCATCGGAATCTAATACCGGTCTCCCAGGAGTCTCTCAAATCACAAACTCTTAGAAGATTCACTCTTCTTGTACTTAAGTAGGCATTGCTTCTTTTGTATTCAATTCCAATGCAATTTCTGTGTTTCATGGTAATGTGAAGGTCCAAGGGATACAGTTAACCTGCACTGGTACATCGGAATCTAATACTGGTCTCTCAGGAGCCGGTCAAAACACTAACTCTTAGAAGATTCACTCTTCTTGTACTTAAGTCGGCATTCTACCTTTTGTATTCAATTCAGATGCGATTTCTGTGTTTCATGGTCAATGTGAAAGACCAAGGGATACAGTAAATTCTGCACTGATGCATCGGAATCTAATACTGGTCTCCCAGGAGCCGCTCAAACCATAAACTCTTAGAAGATTCTCTCTTCTTCTAGTTAAGTCGGCATTGTCCCTTTTGTATTACCTGATACAATTTCTGTGTTTGATCCTCAATGTGAAGGTCCAAGGGATATTGTAAACCTGCACTAGTGCATCGGAATCTAATACTGGTCTCCCAGAAGAAGCTCAAAACACAAACTCTTAGAAGATTCACTTTTCTTGTACTTAGGTCGACATTGTCCCTTTTGTATTCAATGCCAATGCAATTTCTGTGTTTCATGGTCAATTTAAAGGTCCAAGGGATACAGTTAACCAGCACTGGTGCATCGGCATCTAATACTGGTCTCCCAGGAGCCGCTCAAACCATAAACTCTTAGAAAATTCACTCTTCTTGTACTTAAGTCGTCATTGTCCCTTTTGTATACAATCCCGATGTAATTTCGTTGTTTCATGGTCAATGTGAAGGTCCAAGGGATACAGTAAACCAGCACTGGTGCATCGGAATCTAATACTGGCCTCCCAGGAGCCGCCCAAACCACAATCGCTTAGAAGATTCACTCTTCTTGTACTTAAGTCTGCATTTTCCCATTTGTACTCAATCCCGGTGCAAATTCTGTGTTTCATGGTCAACGTGTAGGTCCAAGGGATACAGTAAACCTGCACTGCTGCATCGAAATCTAATACTGGTCTCACAGGAGCCGGTCAAAGCACTAAATCTTAGAAGATTCACTCTTCTTGTACTTAAGTCGGCGTTGTACCTTTTGTATTATATCCTGATGCAATTTCTGTGTTTCATAGTCAATGTGAAGGTCCAAGGGACACAGTAAACCTGCTGTAGTGCATCGGAATCTAATACTGGTCTCCCAGGAGAAGCCTAAAACATAAACTCTTAGAAGATACATTCTTCTTGTACTTATGTCGGGATTGTCCCTTTTGTATTCTATCCTGATGCAATTTCTGTGTTTCATTGTCAATGTGAGGGTCCAAGGGATACAGTAAATCTGCACTGGTGCATCGGAATCTAATACTGGTCTCCCAGGAGCCATTGTAATCACAAACCCGTAGAACACTTCCTCATCATATACTTGAGCCGTCATGGTGCCTTTTGTATTCAATCCTGATGCGAATTCTGTGTTTCATGGTCAATGTGAAGGTCCAAGGGATACAGTAAATTCTGCGCTGGTGCATCGGAATCTAATACTGGTTTCCCAGGAGCCGTTCACGTCACAAACACTTAGAAGCTTCACTCTTCTCGTACTTAAGTCGGCATTCTCCCTTTTATATTACCCGATACAATTTCTGTGTTTCATGGTCAATGTGAAGGTCGAAGGGATACAGTTAACCTGCACTGGTGCACCGGAATCTAATACAGTTCTCCCAGGAGCCGGTCAAACCTAAACTCTTTAAAGACTCACTCTTCTTGTACTTAAGTCGGCATTGTCCCATTTGTACTCAATACCGATGCAAATTCTGTGTTTCATGGTCAATGTGAAGGTCGAAGGGATACAGTTAACATGCACTGGTGCATCGGAATCTAATACTGGTCTCCCAGGAGAAGCTAAAAACAGAAAGTCTTAGAAGATTCACTCTTATTGTACTTAAGTCTTCATTGTCCCTTTTGTATTCAATACCAATGCAATTTCTGTGTTTCATTGTTAATGTGAAGGTGCAAGGGATACAGTAAACATGCACTGGTGTATCGGAATCTAATACTGCTCTCCCAGGAGCCGCTCAAACCACAATCTCTTAGAAGATTCTCTCTTCTCGTACTTATATCGGCATTGTCCTTTTTGTATTCAATCCCGATGCAATTTCTGTGTCTCATGGTCAATGTGAAGGTCCAAGGGATACATTAAATCTGCACTGGTGCATCGGAATCTAATACTGGTCTCCCAGGAGCCGCTCAAACCACAAACTCTTAGAAGATTCACTCTTCTTGTACTTAAGTCGGCATTGTTTCTTTCGTATTCAATCCCAATGCAATTTCTGTGTTTCATGGTCAATGTGAAGGTCCAAGGGATACAGGAAACCTGTACTGTTGCATCGGATTCTAATACTGGTCTCCCAGGAGCAGCTCAAAGCACAAACATTTAGAAGCTTCACTCTTCTTGTACATAAGTCTGCATTGTCCCTTTTGTATTAGCCGATGCAATATCTGTGTTTCGTTGTCAATGTGAAGGTCCAAGGGATACAGGAAACGTGTACTGGTGCATCGGATTCTAATACTGGTCTCCCAGGAGCAGCTCAAAGCACAAACATTTAGAAGCTTCACTCTTCTTGTACATAAGTCTGCATTGTCCCTTTTGTATTAGCCGATGCAACTTCTGTGTTTCCTCGTCAATGTGAAGGTCCATGCGATACAGTAAACCGGCACTGGTGCATGGGAATGTAATACTGGTCTCCCAGGAGTCGCTCAAACCACAAACTCTTAGAAGATTCCCTCTTCTTTTACTTAAGTCGGCATTGTTTCTTTTGTATTCAATCCCAATGTAATTTCTGTGTTTCATGGTCAATTTGAAGGTTCAAGGGATACAGTAAACCTGCAATGGTGCATCGGAAACTAATACTGGCCTCCCAGGAGGCGCACAATGCACAAACTCTATGAAAATTCACTCTTCTTGTACTTAAGTCGGCATTGTCCCTTTTGTATTATATCCCGATGCAATATCTGTGTTTCATTGTCAATGTGTTGGTCGAAGGGATACAGTAAACCTCCACTGTTGCATCGGAATCTAATACTGGTCTCCCAGGAGCCGCTCAAACAACAAATTCTTAGAAGATTCACCCTTCTTATACTTGAGTCAGCATTGTCCCTTTTGTATTACCCGATGCAATTTCTGTATTTCATCGTCAATCGAAGGTCCAAGGGATACAGTAAACCTGCATTGGTGCATGGGAATATAATACTGGTCTCCCAGGAGTCTCTCAAACCACAAACTCATAGAAGATTCACTCATCTTGTACTTAAGTAGGCATTGCTTCTTTTGTATTCAATCCCAATGCAATTTCTGTGTTTCATGGTCAATGTGAAGGTCCAAGGGATACAGTTAACCAGCACTGGTGCATCTGAATCTAATATTGGTCTCCCAGGAGCAGCTCAAAGCACAAACATTTAGAAGCTTCACTCTTCTTGTACATAAGTCTGCATTGTCCCTTTTGTATTAGCCGATGCAATTTCTGTGTTTCATTGTCAATGTGAAGGTCCAAGGGTTACAGGAAGCGTGTACTGGTGTATCAGATTCTAATACTGGTCTCCCAGGAGCAGCTCAAAGCCAAACATTTAGAAGCTTCACTCTTCTTGTACATAAGTCTGCATTGTCCCTTTTGTATTAGCCGATGCAACTTCTGTGTTTCATCGTCAATGTGAAGGTCCATGCGATACAGTAAACCGGCACTGGTGCATGGGAATGTAATACTGGTCTCCCAGGAGTCGCTCAAACCACAAACTCTTAGAAGATTCCCTCTTCTTGTACTTAAGTCGGCATTGTTTCTTTTGTATTCAATCCCAACGCAATTTCTGTGTTTCATTGTCAATGTGTTGGTCCAAGGGACACAGTAAACATGCACTGGTGTATCGGAATCTAATACTGCTCTCGCAGGAGCCGCTCAAACCACAATCTCTTAGAAGATTCACTCTTCTCGTACTTAAGTCGGCATTGTCCATTTTGTATTCAATCCCGATGCAATTTCTGTGTTTCATGGTCCATGTGAAGGTCCAAGGGATACATTAAAACTGCACTGGTGCATCGGAATCTAATACTGGTCTCCCAGGAGCCGCTCAAACCACAAACTCTCAGAAGATTCACTCTTCTTGTACGTAAGTCGGCATGGTTTCTTTTGTATTCAATCCCAATGCAAATTCTGTGTTTAATGCCAATGTGAAGGTCCAAGGGATACAGGAAACCTGCACTGGTGCATCGGATTCTAATATTGGTCTCCCAGGAGCTGCTCAAATCACAAACTTTTAGAAGCTTCACTCTCCTTGTACTTAAGTCGGCATTGTCCCTTTTGTATTACCCGATGCAATTTCTGTGTTTCATGGTCAATTTGAAGGTCCAAGGGATACCGTAAACCTGCACTGGTGCATCGGAAACTAATACTGGTCTCCCAGGAGCCGCTCAATGCACAAACTCTATGAATATTCACTCTTCTTATAATTGAGTCGGCATTGTCCCTTTCGTAATATATCCCGATGCAATATCTGTATTTCATTGTCAATGTGATGGTCGAAGGGATACAGTAACCCTGCACTGTTGCATCGGATTCTAATACTGGTCCCCCAGGAGCCGCTCAAACAACAAATTCTTAGAAGATTTACCCTTCTTATACTTGGGTCGGCATTGTCCCTTTTGTATTACATCCCGATGCAATTTCTGTGTTTCATCGCCAATGTGAATGTCCAGGGGATACAGTAAACGTGCACTGGTGCATTGGAATCTAATACTGGTCTCCCACGAGCCGCTCAATCCACAAACCCTTAGAAGACTCACTCTTCTTGTGTCTAAGACGGCATTGTCCCATTTGTATTCAATCCCGACTCAAATTCTGTGTTTCTTGGTCAATGTGAATATCCAAGGGATACACTAAACCTGCACTGGTGCATCGGAATCTAATACTGGTCTCCCAGGAACCGCTCAAACCACAAACTCTTAGAGGATTCACTCTCCTTGTACTTAAGGCGCATTGTGCCTTTTGTATTATATCCTGATGCAATTTCTGTGTTTCATGGTCAATGTGAAGGTCCAAGGGACACAGTAAACCTGCACCAGTGCATCGGAATCAAATACTGGTCTCCACGGAGAATCCTAAAACTCAAACTCTTATAAGATTCACTCTTCTAGTACTTATGTCAGCATAGTCCCTTTTTTTCCAATACCGATGCAATTTCTGTGTTTCATGGACAATGTGATTGTCCAAGGGATACAGAAAACCTGCACTAGTGCATCGGAATCTAATACTGGTTCCCCAGGAGAAGCCTAAAACACAAACTCTTAGTAGATTCCCTCTTCTTGTACTTATGTCGGCATTGTCCGTTTTGTATTCAATCATGATGCAATTTCTGTGTTTCATGGTCAATGTGAAGGTCCTAGGGGTACAGTAAACCTGAACTGGTGCATCGGAATCTAATATTGGTCTCCCAGGAGCCGCTCCAACCACAATCTCTTAGAAGAATCACTCTTCTCGTACTTAAGCCGGCATTGTCCCTTTTGTATTCAATCCTGTTGCGATTTCTGTGTTTCATGGCCAATGTGAAAGACCAAGGGATAGAGTAAATTCTGCACTGATGCATCGGAATCTAATACTGGTCTCCCTGGAGCCGCTCAAACCACAAACTCTTAGACGTTTCACCCTTCTCTTACTTAAGTCGGCACTGTATCTTTTGTATTCATTCCCATGGCAATTTTTGTGATTCATGCTCAATGTGAAGGTCCAAGGGATACAGTAAACTTGCACTGATGCATCGGAATCTAATATTCCTCTCCCAGGAGCCGCTCAAACTATAAACTCTTAGAAGATTCGCTCTTCTTCTACTTAAGTCGGCATTCTCCCTTTTGTATTACCTGATACAATTTCTGTGTTTCATCGTCAATGTGAAGGTAAAAGGGATACAGTAATCCTGTACTGGTGATGGGAATCTAATACTGGTCTCCCAGGAGACGCTCAAACCACAAACTCTTAGAAGATTCACTCTCCTTGTTCTTAAGTCGGCATTGTTTCTCTTGTATTCAATCCCAATGCAATTTCTGTGTTTCATGGTCAATGTGAAGGTCCAAGGGATACAGTAAACCTGCACTGTAGCATCGGAATCTAATACTAGTCTCCCAGGAGCCGCTCAAACCACAAACTCTTAGAAGATTCACTCTTCTTGTACTTAAGTCGGCATTGTCCCATTTGTACACAATCCCGATGCAAATTCTGTGTTTCATGGTCAATGTGAGAGTTCACGGAATACAGTAAACCTGCACTGGTGCATCGGAATCTAATACTGGTCTCCGAGGAGCCGCTCAAATCACATTGTCTTAGATGATTCACTCTTCTTGTACATAAGTCGGCATTGTGCCTTTCTATCCCGTTGCCATTTCTGCGTTACATGGAAAATGTGAAGGTGCAAGAGATACAGTAAACCTGCAGTTGTGCATCGGAATCTAATACTGGCCTCCCAGGAGTCGCTCAAACCACAATCTACTAAACGATTCACTCTTCTTGTACTTAAGTCGTCATTGTCTCTTTTGTATACAATCCCAATATAATTTCGGTGTTTCATGGTCAATTTGAAAGTCCAAGGGATACAGTAAACCTGCACTGGTGCATCTGAATCTTATACTGGTCTCCCAGGAGCCGCTCAAATCACAAATTCTTTGAAGATTCATTCTTCTTGTACTTAACTGGTCATTGTCCCTTTTGTATACAATCCCGATGTAATTTCAGTGATTTATGGTCAATGCGAAGGTCCAAGGGATTCAGTACACCTGCACTGGTCCATCTGAATGTAATACTGGTCTCCCAGGAGCCGCTCATATCAAAAACTCTTTGAAGAATCACTCTTCTTGTACTTATCTCGTGATTGTCCCTTTTGTATACAATCCCGATGTAATTTCAGTGTTTCATGGTCAATGTGAAGGTCCAAGGGATACAGTAAACCTGCACTGAAGCATCGGAGTCTAATACTGGTCTCCCAGGAGCTGCTCAAACCACAATCTCTTAGAAGATTCGCTGTTCTCGTACTCAAGTCGGCATTGTCCCTTTTATATTATATTCCGATGCCATTTCTGTGTTTCATTGTCAATGTGAAGGTCCAAGGGATACAGTAAACCTGCACTGGTGCATCGGAATTTAATACTGGTCTCCCAGGAGCCGTTCAAATCACAAACTCTTAGAAGATTCACTGTTCTGGTCCTTATTTCGGCATTGTGCCATTTGTATTAAGTCCAAATGCGATTTGTGTGTTTCATGGTCAATGTAAAGGTATATGGGGTACAGTAAACCTGCACTGGTCAATCTGAATCTGTTACTGGTCTCCCAGGGGTCGCTCAAACCACAAACTTTTAGATGATTCACTTTTCTTGTACTTAGGTCGGCATTGTCCGTTATGTATTCAAACACGATGCAATTTCTGTGTTTCATGGTCAATGTGAATGTCCAAGGGATACAGTAAACCTGCACTGGTGCATCGGAATCTAATACTGGTCTCCCAGAACCCGCTCAAACCACAAACTCTTAGAAGATTCACTCTTCTTGTACTTAAGTCTGCATTGTGTCTTTTGTATTCAATCCCGATGGGATTTCGGTGTTTCATGGTCAATGTGAAGGTCCAAGGGATACAGTAAACCTGCACTGCTGCATCTGAATCTTATACTGGTCTCCCAGGAGCCGCTGAAATCACAAATTCTTTGAAGATTCACTCTTCTTGTACTTAACTGGTCATTGTCCCTTTTGTATACAATCCCGATGTAATATCAGTGTATCATGGTCAACGTGAAGGTCCTAGGGATACAGTAAACCTGCACTGGAGCATCGGGGTCTAATGCTGGTCTCCCAGGAGCCGCTCAAACCAGAAACTCTTAGGCGATTCACTCATCTTGTACTGAAGTCGCCATTGTCCCTTTTATAATACATCCCGATGCCATTTCTCTGTTTCTTCGTCAATGTGAAGGTCCAAGGGATACAGTAAACCTGCACTGGTGCATCGGGTTGTAATGCTGGTCTCCCAGGAGCCGCTCAAACCACAAACTCTTAGAAGATTCACTCTTCTTGTACTTAAGTCGGCATTGTCCCATTTGTGCTCAATCCTGATGCAAATTCTGTGTTTCATGGTCAACGTGAAAGTTCACGGAATACAGTAAACCTGCACTGGTGCATCGGAATCAAATACTGGTCTCCGAGGAGCCGGACAAATCACATTCTCTTAGATGATTCACTCTTCTTGTACTTAAGTCGGCATTGTCCGTATTGCATTCAATCCCGATGCAGTTTCTGTGTTTCATGGTCAATGTGAATGTCCAAGGGATACACTACAACTGCTTTGGTGCATCGGTTTCTAATACTGGTCTCCCAGGAGCCGCTCAAAGCACTAACTCTTAGAAGATTCACTCTTCTTGTCCTTATGTCGGCATGGTCCCTTTTGTATTCAATCCCAAAGCGATTTCTGTGTTTCATGGTCAATGTGAAGGTTCAAGGGATACAGTAAACCAGGACTGGGGCACCGGAATGTAATACTGGTCTCCCAGGAGCCGCTCAAACAACAAATTCTTAGAAGAGTCACTCTTTTTGTACTTAAGTCGGCATTGTCCATTTTGTATTATATCCCTATGCAATTCCTGTGTTTCATCGTCAATGTGAAGGTCCAAGGGATACAGTAAACCTGCACTGGTGCATTGGAACCTAATACTGGTCACCCAGGAGCCGCTCAAACCACAAACTCTTAGGCGTTTCACTCTTCTTGTACTTAAGTCGGCATTGTCCCTTTTACATTATATCCCGATGCAATTTCTGTGTTTCATCGTCAATGTGTAGGTCCAAGGGATACAGTAAACCTGCATTGGTGCATCGGGATCTAATATTGGTCTCCCAGGAGCCGCTCAAACCACAAAATCTTAGAAGATTCACTCTTCTTGTACTTATGTCGGCATTGTGCCTTCTTTATTCAATCCCGATGCAATTTCTGTGTTTCATGGTAACTGTGAAGGACCAAGTGACACAGTATACCTCCACTGTTGCATCGGAATCTAATACTAGTCTCCAAGGAGCCGCACAAATCACAAACTCTTAGAAGATTCACTCTTCTGGTCCTTATGTCGGCATTGTGCCCTTTGTATTAAATCCAAATGCGATTTCTGTGATTCATGGTAAATGTGAAGGTCCATGGGATACAGTTAACCTGCACTGGACAATCTGAATCTGATTCTGGTCTCCCAGGGGCCGGTCAAACCACTAACTTTTAGAAGATACACTCTTCTTGTACTTAAGTCGGCATTGTCCGTTATGTATTCAGTCCCGATGCAATTTCTGTGTTTCATGGTCAATGTGAAGGTCCAAGGGATACAGTAAACCTGCACTGGTGCATCGGAATCTAATACTGGTGTCCCAGGAGCCGCTCAAATCACAAACTCTTTGAAGATTCACTTTTCTTGTACTTAACTCGTGATTGTCCCTTTTGTATACAATCCCGATGTATTTTCAGTGTTTCATGGTCAATGTGAAGGTCCAAGGGATACAGTAAACCTGCACTGGTGCATCGGAATCTAGTACTGGTGTCCCAGGAGCCGCTCAAACCACAAACTCTTAGAAGATTCACTCTTCTTGTACTTAAGTCAGCATTGTGTCTTTTGTATTAAATTCCGATGGGATTTCGGTGTTTCATGGTCAATGTGAAGGTCCATTTGATACAGTGAACGTGCACTGCTGCATTGGAATCAAATGCTGGTCTCCCAGGAGCCGCTAAAACCTCAAACTTTTACAAGATTCGCCCTTCTTGTACATAAGTCGGCAATGTGCCTTTCTATCCCCTTGCGATTTCTGTGTTACATGGTCAATGTGAAGGTGCAAGAGATACAGTAAACCTGCACTGGTCCATCTGAATCTAATACTGGTGTCCCAGGAGCCGCTCAAATCACATACTCTTTGAAGATTCACTTTTCTTGTACTTAACTCGTGATTGTCCCTTTTGTATACAATCCCGATGTATTTTCAGTGTTTCATGGTCAATGTGAAGGTCCAAGGGATACAGTAAACCTGCACTGGAGCAGCGGAGTCTAATACTGGTCTCCCAGGAGCTGCTCAAACCACAATCTCTTAGAAGATTCACTCTTCTCGTACTTAAGTCGGTATTGTCCCTTTTGTATTCAATCCCGATGCAATTTCTGTGTTTCGTCGTCAATGTGAAGGTCCAAGGGATACAGTAAAGATGCACTGGTGCATCGGAATCTAAAACTGGTCTCCCAGGAGCCGGTCAAAGCACAAACACTTAGAAGATTCACTCTTCTTGTACTTAAGTCGGCATTGTCCCTTTTGTATTATATCCTGATGCAATTTCTGTGTTTCATGGTCAATGTGAAGGTTCAAGGGATACTGTAAACTTGCACTAGTGCATCGGAATCTAATACTGGTCCCCAGTAGCCGCTCGAACCTCAAACACTTAGAAGATTCAATTTTCTTGTACTTAAGTCGGCGTTGTTTCTCTTGTATTCAATCCCAATGTAATTTCTGTGTTTCATGGACAATGTGAATATCCAAGGGATACAGTAAACCCGCACTGGTGCATCGGAATCTAATACTGGTCTCTCAGGAGCCGCTCAAAGCACAAACTCTATGAGGATTCACTCATCTTGTACTTAAGTCGGCATCGTCCCTTTTGTATTATATCCCGATGCAATATCTGTGTTTCATCGTCAATGTGAAGGTCGAATCGATACAATAAAACTGCACTGTTGCATCGGAATCTAATTCCAGTCTCCCAGGAGCCGCTCAAACCACAAACTCTTAGAAGATTCACTCTTCTTGTACTTAAGTCGGCATTGTCCCATATGTACTCAATCCCGATGCAAAATCTGTGTTTCATGGTCAATGTGAAAGTTCACGCGATACAGTAAACCTGCACTGGTGCATCGGAATCTAATACTGGTCTATGAGGAGCCGCTCAAATCACAATCTCTTAGATGATTCACTCTACTTGCACTTAAGTCTGCATTGTCCCTATTGCATTCAATCCCGATGCGATTTCTGTGTTTCATGGTCAATGAGAATGTCCAAGGGAAACACTAAAACTGCTTTGTTGCGTCGGCTTCTAATACTGGTCTCCCAGGAGCCGCTCAAACAACAAATTCTTAGAAGAGTGACTCTTTTTGTACTTAAGTCGGGATTGTCCCTTTTGTGTTATATCCCGATGCAATTTCTGTGTTTCATCGTTAATGTGAAGGTCCAGGGGCTACAGTAAACCTGCACTGGTGCATTGGAATCTAATACTGGTCTCCCAGGAGCCGTTCAAACCACAAACTCTTAGGCGATTCACTCTTCTTGTACTTGAGTCGGCATTGTTTCTCTTGTATTCAATCACAATTCAATTTCTGTGTTTCATGGTCAATGTGAATATCCAAGGGATACAGTAAACCTGCACTGGTGCATCGGAATCTAATACTGGTCTCCCAGGAGCCGCTCAAACCACAAACTCTTAGAAGATTCACTCCTCTTGTACTTAAGTCGTCATTGTTCCTTTTGTATACAATCCCAATGTAATTTCGGTGTTTCATGGTCAATGTGATGGTCCAAGGGATGCAGTAAGCCTGCACTGGTGCATCGGAGTCTAATACTGGTCTCCCAGGAGCCGCTCTAACCACAATCTCTTAGAAGATTCACGCTTCTCGTACTTAAGTCGGCATTGTCCCTTTTGTATTCAATCCCGATACAAATTCTGTGTTTCAGTGTCAATATGAAGGTCTAAGGGATACAGTAAACCTGCACTGGTGCATCGAAATCTAATACTGGTCTCCCACGTGAAGCCTAATGCACAAACTCTTAGAAGATTCACTCTTCTTGTACCTATGTCGTTATTGTCCCTTTTGTATTCAATCCCGATGCAATTTATGTGTTTCATGGTCAATGTGAAGGTGCAAGGGATACAGTAAACCTGCACTGGTGCATCGGAATCTAATACTGGTCTCCCATGAGCCGTTCTAATCACAAACACTTAGAACATTTACTCTTCATGTACTTAAGTCGGCATTGTGCCTTTTGTATTCAATCCTGATGCGATTTCTGTGTTTCATGGACAATGTGAAGGTCCAAGGGATACAGTAAATTCGGCACTGGTGCATCGGAATCTAATACTGGTCTCCCAGGAGCCGCTCAAACCACACCCTCTTAGAAGATTCACTCTTCTCTTACTTAAGTCGGCACTGTTTCTTTTGTATTCAATCCCAATGCAATTTCTGTGTTTCATGGTCAATGTGATGGTGCATGGGATACAGTAAACCGACACTGGTGCATCGGAATCTAATACAGGTCTCCTAGGAGCCGCTCAAACCACAGACTCTTAGAAGATTCAATCTTCTTGTACTTAAGTCGGCATTGTCCCTTTTGTATTATATCCCGATGCAATTTCTGTGTTTTATCGTCAATGTGAAGTTCCATGGGATACAGTAATCCTTCCCTGGTGCATTGGAATCTAATACTGGTCTCCCAGGAGCCGCTCAAACCACAAACTCTTACAAGATTTCCTATTCTTGTCTTTAAGTCGGAATTGTGTCTTTTGTATTCAATTCCAATGCGTTTTCTGTGTTTCATGGTCAATGAGAGGGTCCAAGGGATTCAGTAAAAGTGCACTGGTGTATTGGAATCTAATGCTGGTCTCCCAGGAGACGTTCAAGGCACAAACTCTAAGAAGATTCACTGTTCTTGTACTTATGTCGGCATTGTGTCTTTTGTATTCAATCCCAATGCGATTTCTGTGTCTCATTATCAATGTGAAGGTCCAAGGGATACAGAAAACCGGCACTGGTGCATCGGAATCTAATACTGGTCTGCCAGGAGCCGCTCAAACCACAAACACTTACAAGATTCACTCTTCTTGTACTTAAGTCGGCATTGTCCTTTTGTATTCATTCCCGATGATATTTCTGTGTTTGATGGTCAATGTGATGGTGCAAGGGATACAGTAAACCGGCACTGGTGCATCGGAATCTAATACTGGTCTCCCAGGAGATGCTCAAAGCACAGACTCTTAGAAGATTCACTCTTCTTGTCCTTAAGTCGGCATTGTCGGTTATGTATTCAATCCCATTGCGATTTCTGTGTTTCATGGTCCATGTGAAGGTCCAAGGGATACAGTAAATTCTGCACTGGTGCATCGGAATCTAATACTGGTCTCCCAGGAGAAGCTCAAAGCGAAAACTCTTAAAAGATTCACTCTTCTTGTCCTTAAATCGGCTTTGTCCCTTTTCTATTCAATCCCGATGCAATTTCTGTGTTTCATGGTCAATGTGATGGTCCACGTGTTGCTGTAAATCAGCACTGGTGCAGCGGAATCTAATACTGGTCTCCCAGGAGCCGCACAAACCACAAGATCTTAGAAGATTCACTTTTCTTGTAGTTAAGTCGTCATTATCCCTTTTATATACAATCCCGATGTATTTTCGGTGTTTCATGGTCAATGTGAAGGTCCAAGGGATGCGGTAAACCTGCACTGGTGTATCGGAATTTTATACCGGTATCCCAGGAGAAGCTCAAACCACAATCTCTTAGATGATTCACTCTTTTCGTACTTAAGTCTTCATTCTCCCTTTAGTATTCAATCCCGATGCAATTACTATGTTTCATGGTCAATGTGAAGTTCCAATGGATTCAGTAAACCTGCATCGGAATCTTATACTGGCCTCCCAGGAGCCGCTCAAACCACAATGTCTTAGAAGTTTCACTCATATTGTACTTAAGTCGTCATTGTCCCTTTTTAATTATATCCCGATGCTATTTCTGTGTTTCATCGTCAATGTTAAGGTCCAAGGGATACAGTAAACCTGCACTGGTGCATCGGAATCTAATACTGGTCTCCCAGGAGCCGCACAAACCACAAACTCCTTGAAGATTCACTCTTCTTGTACTGAAGTCGGCATTGTGCCTTCTGTATTCAATCCCGGTGCCATTTCTGTGTTTCATGGTCAATATTAAGGTCCAAGGGATACAGTAAACCAGCAGTGGTTCATCGGAATCTAATACTGGTCTTCCACGAGCCGATCAAGCCCCAAACCCTTAGAAGACTCACTCTTCTTTTACTTAAGTCGGCATTGTCCCATTTGTATTAAATCCCGACGCAAATTCTGTGTTTCATGGTCAATATGAAGGTCCAAGGGATACAGTAAACCTGCGCTGGTGCATCGGAATCTAATACTGGTCTCCCAGGAGCCGCTCAAATCACAAACTCTAATAAGATTCACTCTTCTTGTACTTAAGTCGCATTGTGCCTTTGGTAATCTATCCCGTTGCGATTTCTGTGTTTCATGGTCAATGTGAAAGTCAAGGGGATGCAGTAAATCTGCACTGGTGCATCGAAATCTAATACTGGTCTCCCAGGAGCCGGTCAAAACACAAATTCTTAGAAGTTTCACTCTTCTTGTGCTTATGTCGGCATTGCTCTTTTGTATTATATTATGATGCAATTTCTGTGTATCATGGTCAATGTGAAGGTGCAAGGGACTCAGTGAACCTGCACTAGTGCATCGGAATCTTATACTGGTCTTGCAGGAGAAGCCTATAACACAAACTCTTAGAAGATTCACTCTTCTTGTATTTATGTCGGCATTGTCCCTTTTGTATTCATCCCGATGCAATTTCTGTGTTTCATGGTCAATGTGAAGGTCCAAGGGATACAGTAATCCTGCACTAGTGCATTGGAATCTAATACTTGTCTCCCAGGAGAAGCCGAAAACACAAACTCTTATTACGTTCACTCTTCTTGTACAGTTCTTGCAGGAGAAGCCCATAACACAAACTCTTAGAAGATTCACTCTTCTTGTATTTATGTCGGCATTGTCCCTTTTGTATTCAATCCCGATGCAATTTCTGTGTTTCATGGTCAATGTGAAGGTCCAAGGGATACGGTAATCCTGCACCACTGCATCGGAATTTAATACTTGTCTCCCAGGAGAAGCCTAAAACACAATCCATTAGATGATTCACTCTTCTCGTACTTAAGTCGGCATTGTTCCTTTTGTGTTATATCCTGATGCAATTCCTATGTTTCATGGCCAATGTGAAGGTCCAAGGGATAAATTAAACCAGCACTGGTGCATCGGAATCTAATGCTGGTCTCCCAGGAGCCGTTCAAAGCACAAACTCTTAGAAGCTTCACTCTTCTTGTACTTAAGTCGGCATTGTCCCATTTGTACTCAATCCCGATGCAAATTCTGTGTTTAATGGTCAATGTCAAAGTCCAAGGGATACAGTAAACCCGCACTGGTGCATCGGAATCTAGTACTGGTCTCCGAGGAGCCGCTCAAATCAGAATCTCTTAGATGATTCACTCTTCTTCTACTTAAATCGGCATTGTCCCTATTGCATTCAACCCCGATTCGATTTCTGTGTTTCATGGTCAATGTGAATGTCCAAGGGATACACTAAATTTGCTTTGGTGCATCGGTTTCTAATACTGGTCTCCCAGGAGCCGCTCAAAGCACAAACACTTAGAAGATTCACTCTTCTTGTACTTAAGTCGGCATTGTGCCTTTTGTAATCGGTCCCGTTACGATTCCTGTGTTTCATGGTCAATGTGAAGGTCCAAGGGATACAGTGAACTTGCACTGGTGCTTCGCAAACTAATACTGGTCTCACAGGAGCCGCTCAAACCACATACTCTTACAAGATTTCCTAGTCTTGTTTTTAAGTCGGCATTGTGTATTTTGTATTCAATCCCAATGCGTTTTCTGTGTTTCACAGTCAAAGTGAAGGTCCAAGTGATACAGTAAAAGTGCTCTGGTGCATCGGAATCTAATACTGGGCTGCCAGGAGCCGCTCGAACGACAAACACTTAGAAGATTCACTTTAGATGTACTTAAGTCGGCATTGTCTTTTTGTATTCATTCCCGATGCAATTTCTGTGTTTGATGGTCAATGTGAAGGCGCAAGGGATACAGTAAACCGGCACTGGTGCATCGGAATCTAATACTGGTCTCCCAGGAGACGCTCAAATCTCAAACTCTTAGAGGATTCACTCTTCTTGTCCTTAAGTCGGCATTGTCCGTTATGTATTCAATCCCATTGCGATTCTGTGTTTCATGGTCAATGTGAAGGTCCAAATGATACAGTAAATTCTGCACTGGTCCATCGAAATCAAATATTGGTCTCCCAGGGGTTCCTCAAACCACAAACTCTTAGAAAATTCACTCATCTTGTACTTAAGCCAGCATTGTCCCTTTTGTATTATATACTGATGCAATTTCTGTGTTTCATGGTCAATGTGAAGGTCCAAGGGATACAGTAAACCTGCACTAGTGCATCGGAATCTAATACTGGTCTCCCAGCAGATGCTCAAAACACAAACACTTAGAAGATTCACTCTTCTTGTACTTAAGTTGACATTGCCCCTTTTCTACTTAATCCCGATGCAATTTCTGTGTTTCATGGTCAATGTGAAGGTCCACGGGTTACAGTAAACCAGCACTGGTGCAACGGCATCTAATACTGGTCTCCCAGGAGCCGCAGAAACCATAAACTCTTCGAAGATTCACTCTTCTTGTAGTTAAGTCGTCATTATCCCTTTTGTATACAAACCCGTTGTAATTTCGGTGTTTCATGGTCAATGTGAAAGTCCAAGGGATACGGTAAACCTGCACTGGTGTACCGGAATCTAATACTGGTATCCCCGGAGCCGCTCAAACCAAAATCTCTTAGAAGATTCACCATTCTCGTACTTAAGTCGGCATTCTCCCTTTTGTATTCAATCCCGATGCAATTTCTGTCTTTCATGGTCAATGTGAAGTTCCAATGGATGCAGTAAACCTGCACTGCTGAATTGTAATCTAATGCTGGTGTCCCAGGAGCTGTTCAAAGCACAAACTCTTAGAAGATTCACTCTTCTTGTACTTAAGTCGGCATTGTCCCATTTGTACTCAATCCCGATGCAAATTCTGTGTTTCATGGTGAATGTGAAAGTCCAAGGGATACAGTAAACCCGCACTGGTGCATCGGAATCTAATACTGGTGTCCGAGGAGCCGCTCAAATCCAAATCTCTTAGATGATTCACTCTTCTTCTAATTAAGTCGGCTCTGTCCCTATTGCATTCAATCCCGATGCGATTACTGTGTTTAATTGTCAATGTGAATGTCCAAGGGATACACTAAAACTGCTTTGGTTCATCGGTTTTTAATACTGGTCTCCCAGGAGCCGCTCAAAGCACAAACACTTAGAGGATTCACTCTTCTTGTACTTAAGTCGGCATTGTGCTTTTTGTAATCTGTCCCGTTGCAATTTCTGTGTTTCATGTTCAATGTGAAGGTCCAAGGGATAAGGTAAACCTGCACTGGTGCATCGGAATCTAATACTAATCTCACAGGAGCCGATCAAACCACAAACTCTTACAAGATTTCCTATTCTTCTCTTTAAGTCGGCATTGTGTCTTTTGTATTCAATCCCAATGCGTTTTCTGTGTTTCACGGTCAATGTGAAGGTCCATTGATACAGTAAAAGTGCTCTGGTGCATCGGAATCTAATACTGGTTTCCCAGGAGCCGTTCAAGGCACAAACTCTTAGAAGATACACTGTTCTTGTACTTAAGTCGGCATTGTGTACTCTGTATTCTATCCCAATGCGATTTCTGTGTTTCATGATCAATGTGAAGGTCGAAGGGATACAGTAAACCTGCACTGGTGCATCGGAATCTAATACTGGTCTGCCAGGAGCCGCTCAAACCACAAACACTTTGAAGATTCACTCTTCATGTACTTAAGTCGGCATTGTCCAGTTGTATTCATTCCCGATGCAATTTCTGTGTTTGATGGTTAATGTGAAGGTGCAAGGGATACAGTAAAACGGCACTGGTGCATCGGAATCTAATACTGGTCTCCCAGGAGATGCTCAGAGCACAAACACTTAGAGGATTCACTCTTCTTGTCCTTAAGTCGGCATTCTCCGTTATGTATTCAGTAGCACTGCGATTTCTGTGTTTCATGGTCAATGTGAAGGTCCAACGGATACAGTAATTTCTGCACTGGTGCATCGGAATCTAATACTGGTCTCCCTGGGGCCCCTCAAACCACAAACTCTTACAATATTCACTCATCTTGTACTTAAGCCGGCATTGTCCCTTTTGTATTATATCCTGATGCAATATCTGTGTGTCATGGTCAATGTGAAGGTCCAAGGGATACAGTAAACCTGCACTGGTGCATCGGAATCTAATACTGGTGTCCCAGGAGGAGCTCAAAACACAAACACTTAGAAGATTCACTCTTATTGTACTTAAGTTGGCATTGTCTCTTTTCTACTCAATCCCGATGCAATTTCTGTGTTTCATGGTCAATGTGAAGGTCCACGGGTTACAGTAAACCAGCACTGGTGCAACGGAATTTAATACTGGTCTTCCAGGAGCCGTACAAACCACAAACTCTTCGAAGATTCACTCTTCTTGTAGTAAAGTCGTCATTATCCCTTTTGTATACAATCCCGATGTAATTTCGGTGTTTCATGGTCAATTTGAAGGTCCAAGGGATACGGTAAACCTGCACTGGTGTATCGGAATCTAATACTGGTATCTCAGGAGCCGCTCAAACCACAATCTCTTAGAAGATTCACTCTTCTCGTACTTAAGTCAGCGCTCTCCCATTTGTATTCAATCCCGATGCAATTTCTGTGTTTCATGGTCAATGTGAAGTTCCAATGGATACAGTAAACCTGCACTGGTGCATTGTAATCTAATGCTGGTCTCCCAGGAGCCGTTCAAAGCACAAACTCTCAGAAGATTCACTCTTCTTGTACGTAAGTCGGTATTGTACCATTTGTACTCAATCCCGATGCAAATTCTGTGTTTCATGGTCAATGTGAAAGTCCAAGGGATACAGTAAACCCGCACTGGTGCATCGGAATCTAATACTGGTGTCCGAGGAGCCGCTCAAATCCAAATTTCTTAGATGATTCACTCTTCTTCTAATTAAGTCGGCTCTGTCCCTATTGCATTCAATCCCGATGCGATTACTGTGTTTAATTGTCAATGTGAATGTCCAAGGGATACACTAAAACTGCTTTGGTGCATCGGTTTTTAATACTGGTCTCCCAGGAGACGCTCAAAGCTCAAAATCTTAGAAGATTCACTCTTCTTGTACTTAAGTCGGCATTGTGCCTTTTGTAATCTGTTCCGTTGCGATTTCTGTGTTTCATGGTCAATGAGAAGGTCCAAGGGATACAGTATACATGCATTGGTGCATCGGAATCTAATACTGGTCTCACAGGAGCTGCTCAAACCACAAACACTTAGAAGATTCACTCTTCATGTACTTAAGTCGGCATTGTCCTTTTCTGTTCATTCCCGATGCAATTTCTGTGTTTGATGGTCAATGCGAAGGTGCGAGGGATACAGTAAACAGGCACTGGTGCTTCGGAATCCAATACTGGTCTCCCAGGAGATGCTCAAAGCACAAACACTTAGAGTATTCACTCTTCTTGCCCTTAAGTCGGCATTGTTCGTTATGTATTCAATCCCATTGCGATTTCTGTGTTTCATGGTCAATGTGAAGTTCCAATGGATACAGTAAACCTGCACTGGTGCAACGGAATCTAATACTGGCCTCCCAGGAACCGCTCAAACCACAATCTCTTAGAAGATTCACTCTACTAGGTACTTAAGTCGGCATTGTGCCTTTTGTATTCATTCCGTTGCAATTTCTGTGTTTCATGGTCAATGTGAAGGTCCAAGGGATACAGTAAACCTGCACTGGTGCATCTGAATCTAATATTGGTCTCCCAGGAGCCGCTCGAACCACAATCTCTTGGATGATTTACTCTTCTTGTACTTAAGTCGGCATTGTCCCTTTTGCATTATATCCCGATTCAATTTCTGTGTTTCATGGTCAATGTGAATGTCCAAGGGATACAGTCAACCTGCACTGGTGCATCGGAATCTAATACTGGTCTCCCAGGAACCGCTCAAACCACAAACTCTCAGAAGATTCAGTCTTCCTGTACTTAAGTTGGCATTGTCCCTTTTGTAATACATACCGATGCAATTTCTGTGTTTCATCGTCAATGTGAAGGTCCAAGGGATACAGTAAACCTTCAATGGTGCATCGCAATCTAATACTGGTCTGCCAGGAGCCGCTCAAACCACAAACACTTAGAAGATTCACTCTTCATGTACTTAAGTCGGCATTGTCCTTTTGTGTTCATTCCCGATGCAATTTCTGTGTTTAATGGTCAATGTGAAGGTGCAAGGGATACAGTAAACAGGCACTGGTGCATCGGAATCTAATACTGGTCTCCCAGGAGATGCTTAAAGCACAAACACTTAGAGTATTCACTCTTCTTGCCCTTAAGTCGGCATTGTCCGTTATCTATTCAATCCCATTGCAACTTCTGTGTTTCATGGTCAATGTGAAGGTTCAAAGGATACAGTAAATTCTGCACTGGTGCATCGGAATCAAATACTGGTCTCCAAGGGGCCCCTCAAACCACAAACTCTTAGAAGATTCACTCATCTTGTACTTAAGCCGGCATTGTCCCTTTTGTATTATATCCTGATGCAATTTCTGTGTTTCATGGTCAATGTGAAGGTCCAAGGGATACAGTAAACCTGCACTAGTGCATCGGAATCTAATACTGGTATCCCAGGTGCTGCTCAAACCGAAATCTCTTAGAAGAATCACCCTTCTCGTACTTAAGTCGGCATTCTCCCATTTGTATTCAATCCCTATGCAATTTCTGTGTTTCATGGTCAATGTGAAGTTCCAATGGATACAGTAACCCTGCACTGGTGCATTGTAATCTAATGCTGGTCTCCCAGGAGCCGTTCAAAGCACAAACTCTTAGAAGATTCACTCTTCTTGTACTTAAGTCGGCATTGTCCCATTTGTACTCAATCCCGATGCAAATTCTGTGTTTCATGGTCAATGTGAAAGTCCAAGGGATACAGTAAAGCCGCACTGGTGCATCGGAATCTAATACTGGTCTCCGAGGAGCCGCTCAAATCCCAATCTCTTAGATGATTCACTCTTCTTCTACTTAAGTCGGCATTGTCCCTATTGCATTCAATCCCGATGCGATTTCTGTGTTTAATTGTCAATGTGAATGTCCAAGGGATACACTAAAACTGCTTTGGTGCATCGGTTTTTAATACTGGTCTACCAGGAGCCGCTCAAAGCACAAACACTTAGACGATTCACTCTTCTTGTACTTAAGTCGGCATTGTGCTTTTTTTAATCCGTCCCGTTGCGATTTCTGTGTTTCATGGTCAATGTGAATGTCCAAGGGATACAGTAAACCTGCACTGGTGCATCGGAATCTAATACTAATCTCACAGGAGCCGATCAAACCACAAACTCTTACAAGATTTCCTTTTCTTGTCTTTAAGTCGGCATTGTGTCTTTTGTATTCAATCCCAATGCGTTTTCTGTGTTTCACGGTCAATGTGAAGGTCCAAGTGATACAGTAAAAGGGCTCTGGTGCATCGGAATCTAATACTGGTTTCCCAGGAGCCGTTCAAGGCACAAACTCTTAGAAGATACACTGTTCTTGTACTTAAGTCGTCATTGTGTCCTTTGTATTCAATACCAATGCGATTTCTGTGTATCATGATCAATGTGAAGGTCGAAGGGATACAGTAGACCTGCACTGGTGCATCGGAATCTAATACTGGTCTGCCAGGAGCCGCTCAAACCACAAACACTTAGAAGATTCACTCTTCATGTACTTAAGTCGGCATTGTCCTTTTGTGTACATTCCCGATGCAATTTCTGTGTTTGATGGTCAATGTGAAGGTGCAATGGATACAGTAAACAGGCACTGGTGCATCGGAATCTAATACTGGTTTCCCAGGAGATGCTCGTAGCACAAACACTTAGAGTATTCACTCTTCTTGCCCTTAAGTCGGCATTGACCGTTATGTATTCAATCCCATTGCAATTTCTGTGTTTCATGGTCAATGTGAAGGTTCAAGGGATACAGTAAATTCTGCACTGGTGCATCGGAATCAAATACTGGTTTCCCAGGAGCCGTTCAAGGCACAAACTCTTACAAGATTTCCTATTCTTGTCTTTAAGTCGGCATTGTGTCTTTTGTATTCAATCCCAATGCGTTTCCTGTGTTTCATGGTCAATGTGAAGGTCCAAGTGAAACAGTAAAAGTGCTCTGGTGCATCGGAATCTAATACTGGTTTCCCAGGAGCCGTTCAAGGCACAAACTCTTAGAAGATACACTGTTCTTGTACTTAAGTCGGCATTGTCCTTTTGTATTCATTCCCGATGCAATTTCTGTGTTTGATGTTCAATGTGAAGGTGCAAGGCATACAGTAAACCGGCACTGGTGCATCGGAATCTAATACTGGTCTCCCAAGAGATGCTCAAAGCACAAACACTTAGAGGATTCACTCTTCTTGTAATTAAGTCGGCATTCTCCGTTATGTATTCAATCCCTTTGCGATTTCTGTGTTTCATTGTCAATGTGAAGGTCCAAGGGATACAGTAAATTCTGCACTGTTGCATCGGAATCTAATACTGGTTTCCCAGGAGATGCTCGTAGCACAAACACTTAGAGTATTCACTCTTCTTGCCCTTAAGTCGGCATTGACCGTTATGTATTCAATCCCATTGCAATTTCTGTGTTTCATGGTCAATGTGAAGGTCCAAGGGATACAGTAAACCTGCACTGGTGCATCGTAATCTAATACTAATCTCACAGGAGACGATCAAACCACAAACTCTTACAAGATTTCCTATTCTTGTCTTTAAGTCGGCATTGTGTCTTTTGTATTCAATCCCAATGCGTTTCCTGTGTTTCATGGTCAATGTGAAGGTCCAAGTGAAACAGTAAAAGTGCTCTGGTGCATCGGAATCTAATACTGGTTTCCCAGGAGCCGTTCAAGGCACAAACTCTTAGAAGATACACTGTTCTTGTACTTAAGTCGGCATTGTCCTTTTGTATTCATTCCCGATGCAATTTCTGTGTTTGATGTTCAATGTGAAGGTGCAAGGCATACAGTAAACCGGCACTGGTGCATCGGAATCTAATACTGGTCTCCCAGGAGATGCTCAAAGCACAAACACTTAGAGGATTCACTTTTCTTGTCCTTAAGTCGGCATTCTCCGTTATGTATTCAATCCCTTTGCGATTTCTGTGTTTCATTGTCAATGTGAAGGTCCAAGGGATACAGTAAATTCTGCACTGGCGCAACGGAATCTAATACTGGTCTCCCAGGAGCCGCACAAACCACAAACTCTTCGAAGATTCAGTCTTCTTGTAGCTAAGTCGTCATTATCCCTTTTGTATACAATCCCGATGTAATTTCCGTGTTTCATGGTCAATGTGAAGGTCCAAGGGATACGGTAAACCTGCACTGGTGTATCGGAATTTAATACTGGTATCCCGGGAGCCACTCAAACCACAATATCTTAGAAGATTCACTCTTCTCGTACTTAAGTCGGCTTTCTCCCTTTTGTATTCAACCCCCATGCAATTTCTGTGTTTCATGGTCAATGTGAAGTTCCAATGGATACAGTAAACCTGCACTGGTGCAACAGAATCTAATACTGGCCTCCCAGGAACCGCTCAAACCACAATCTCTTAGAAGATTCACTCTACTAGGTACTTAAGTCGGCATTGTGCCTTTTGTATTCAATCTCTTGCAATTTCTGTGTATCATGGTCAATGTGAAGGTCCACGGGATACAGTCAACCTGCACTGGTGCATCGGAATCTAATACTGGTCTCCCAGGAACCGCTCAAATCACAAACTCTAAGAAGATTCACTCTTCCTGTACATAAGTTGGCATTGTCCCTTTTGTATTACATACCGATGCAATTTCTGTGTTTCATCGTCAATGTGAAGGTCCAAGGGATACAGTAAACCTTCAATGGTGCATCGGAATCTAATACTGGTCTGCCAGGAGCCGCTCAAATCACAAACACTTAGAAGATTCACTCTTCAAGTACTTAAGTCGGCATTGTCCTTTTGTGTTCATTCCCGATTCAATTTCTGTGTTTGATGGTCAATGTGAAGGTGCAAGGTATACAGTAAACAGGCACTGGTGCATCGGAATCTAATACTGGTATCCCAGGAGATGCTCAAAGCACAAACACTTAGAGTATTCACTCTTCTTGCCCTTAGGTCGGCATTGACCGTTATGTATTCAATCCCATTTCGATTTCTGTGTTTGATGGTCAATGTGAAGGTCCAAGGGATACAGTAAACCTGCACTAGTGCATCGGAATCTAATACTGGTCTCCCAGCAGAAGCTCAAAACACAAACACTTAGAAAATTCACTCTTCATGTACTTAAGTTGGCATTGTCCCTTTTCTACTCAATCCCGATGCAATTTCTGTGTTTCATGGTCAATGTGAAGGTCCACGGGTTACAGTAAACCAGCACTGGGGCAACGGCATCTAATACTGGTCTCCCAGGAGCCGCACAAACCACAAATTCTTCGAAGATTCACTCTTCTTGTAGTTAAGTTGTCATTATCCGTTTTGTATACAATCCCGATGTAATTTCGGTGTTTCATGGTCAATGTGAAGGTCCAAGGGATACGGTAAACCTGCACTGGTGTATCGGAATCTAATACTGGTATCCCAGGTGCCGCTCAAACCAAAATCTCTTAGAAGATTCACCCTTCTCGTACTAAAGTCAGCATTCTCACTTTTGTATTCAATCCCGATGCAATTTCTGTGTTTCATGGTCAATCTGAAGTTCCAATGGATGCAGTAACCCTGCACTGGTGCATTGTAATCTAATGCTGGTCTCCCAGGAGCCGTTCAAAGCTCAAACTCTTAGAAGATTCACTCTTCTTGTACTTAAGTCGGCATTGTCCCTTTTGTACTCAATCCCGATGCAAATTCTGTGTTTCATGGTCAATGTGAAAGTCCAAGGGATACAGAAAACCCGCACTGGTGCATCGGAATCTAACACTGGTCTCCAAGAAGCCGCTCAAATCCGGATATCTTAGATGGTTCACTCTTCTTCTATTTAAGTCGGCATTGTCCCTATTGCATTCAATCCCGATGCGATTTCTGTGTTTAATTGTCAATGTGAATGTCCAAGGGATACACTAAAACTCCTTTGGTGCATCGGTTTTTAATACTGGTCTCCCAGGAGCCGCTCAAAGCACAAACACTTAGAGGATTCAATCTTCTTGTACTTAAGTCGGCATTGTGCTTTTTGTAATCTGTCCCGTTGCGATTTCTGTGTTTCATGGTCAATGTGAAGGTCCAAGGGATACAGTAAACCTGCACTGGTGCATCGGAATCTAATACTAATCTCACAGAAGCCGATCAAACCACAAACTCTTACAAGATTTCCTATTCTTGTCTTTAAGTCGGCATTGTGTCTTTTGTATTCAATCCCAATGCGTTTTCAGTGTTTCACGGTCAATGTGAAGGTCCAAGTGATACAGTAAAAGTGCTCTGGTGCATCGGAATCTAATACTGGTTTCCCAGGAGCCGTTCAAGGCACAAACTCTTAGAAGATACACTGTTCTTGTACTTAAATCGGCATTGTGTACTCTGTATTCAATCCTAATGTGATTTCTTTGTTTCATGATCAATGTGATAGTCCAAGGGATACAGTAAACCTGCACTGGTGCATCGGAATCTAATAGTGGTCTGCCAGGAGCCGCTCAAACCACAAACACTTAGAAGATTCACTCTTCATGTACTTAAGTCGGCATTGTCCTTTTGCATTCATTACCGATGCTATTTCTGTGTTTGATGGTCAATGTGAAGGTGCAAGGGATACAGTAAACCGGCACTGGTGCATCGGGATCTAATACTGGTCTCCCAGGAGATGCTCAAAGCACAAACACTTAGGGGATTCACTCTTCTTGTCCTTAAGTCGGCATTCTCCGTTATGTATTCAATCCCATTGCGATTTCTGTGTTTCATGGTCAATGTGAAGGTCCAAGGAATACAGTAAATTCTGCACTGGCGCAACGGAATCTAATGCTGGTCTCCCAGGAGCCGCACAAACCACAAACTCTTCGATTATTCAGTCTTCTTGTAGCTAAGTCGTCATTATCCCTTTTGTATACAATCCCGATGTAATTTCGGTGTTTCATGGTCAATGTGAAGGTCCAAGGGATACGGTAAACCTGAACTAGTGTATCGGAGTTTAATACTGGTATCCCAGGAGCCACTCAAACCACAATATCTTAGAAGATTCACTCTTCTCGTACTTAAGTCGTTTTTCTCCCTTTTGTATTCAACCCCGATGCAATTTCTGTGTTTCATGGTCAATGTGAAGTTCCAATGGATACAGTAAACCTGCACTGGTGCAACGGAATCTAATACTGGCCTCCCAGGAACCGCTCAAACCACAATCTCTTAGAAGATTCACTCTACTAGGTACTTAAGTCTGCATTGTGCCTTTTGTATTCAATCCCTTAGCAATTTCTGTGTTTCATGGTCAATGTGATGGTTCAAGGGACACAGTAAACCTGCACTGTTGCATCTGAATCTGATATTGGTCTCCCAGGAGCCGCTCAAACCAGAATCTCTTGGATGATTTACTCTTCTTGTACTTAAGTCGGCATTGTCCCTTTTGCATTATATCCCGATGCAATTTCTGTGTTTCATGGTCAATGTGAATGTCCAAGGGATACAGTCAACCTGCACTGCTGCATCGGAATCTAATACTGGTCTCCCAGGAACCGCTCAAACCACAAACTCTAAGAAGATTCACTCTTCCTGTACTTAGGTTGGCATTGTCCCTTTCGTATTCAATCCCGATGCAATTTCTGTGTTTCATGGTGAATGTGAAGGTCCAATGGATACAGTATTCCTCCACTGGCGCATCGGAATCTAATACTGGTCTCCCAGGAGCCGCTCATACCACAATTTCTTAGAAGATTCACTCTTCTCGTACTTCAGTTGGCGTTGTACCTTCTGTATTCAATCCCGATGCAATTTCTGTGTTTCATGGTCAACGTGAATGTCCAAGGGATACAGGAGAACTGCACTGGTGCATCGGAATCTAATACTGGTCTCCCAGGAGCCGCTCAAACCACAATCTCTTAGAAGATTCACTCTTCTCGTACTTAAGTTGGCATTGTCACTTTTGTATTCAATTCCGATGCAATTTCTGTGTTTCATGGTCAATGTGAAGGTCCAAGGTAAACAGTAAAACTGCACTGGTGCATCGGAATCTAATACTGGTCTCCCAGGAGGCGCTCAAAGCACAAAGTCTTAGAAGATTCACTCTTCTTGTACCTAAGTCGGCATTGTGTCTTTTGAAATCAATCCCAATACGATTTCTGTGTTTCTTGGTCAATGTAAAGGTCCAAGGGATACAGTAAAAGTGCACTGGTGCATCGGAATATAATACTGGCCTCCCAGGAGCTGTTCAAGGCACAAACTTTTAGAAGATTCACTGTTCTTGTATTTAAGTCGGCATTGTGTCTTTGGTATTCAATCCAAAGGCGATTTCTGTGTTTCATGATCAATGTGTACGTCCAACTAATGCAGTAAACCTGCACTGGTGCATCGGAACCTAATACTGGTATCCCAGGACCGCTCAATCCAGAATTTCTTAGAAGATTCACTCTTCTTGTACTTTTTATGTCAGCATTGTCCCTTTTGTATTCAATCCCGATGTAATTTCTGTGTTTCATGGTTAATGCGAAAATCCAAGGGATACAGTAAACCGGGACTGGTGCATCGGAATCTAATACTGGTCTCCCAGGAGATGCTCAATGCACAAATTCTTACAAGATCCAATCTTCTTGTCCTTAAGTCGGCATTGTCCCTTTTGTGTTCAATCCTAATGCGATTTCTGTGTTCCGTGGTCAAAGGGAAGGTCCAAGGTATACAGTAAACCTGCACTGGTGCATCTGAATCTAATACTGGCCTCCCAGGAGCCGCTCAAAGCACAAACCCTTAGAACAATAACTCCTCATATACTGAAGTCGGCATGGTGCCTTTTGTATTCAATCCCTATGCAATTTCTGTGTTTCATGGTCAATGTGAAAGTCCAAGGGATACAGTTAACCTGCACTGGTGCATGGGAATCTAATACGGGTCTCCCAGGAGAAGCTCAAACCGCAAACTCTTAGTAGATGCACTCTTCTTGAACTTATGTCGGCATTGTCCCTTTTGTATTCAATCCTGATGAAATTTCAGTGTTTCATGGTCTATGTGAAGGTCCAAGAACACAGTAAAACAGCACTGTTGCATCGGAATATAATGCTCGTCTCCCGGGAGCCGCCCAAACCATAATCTCTTAGAAGTTTCACTCTTCTCGTACTTAAGTCAGCATTGTCCCTTTCATATTCAATCCCTATGCAATTTCTGTGTTTCATGGTCAATGTGAAGATCCAAGGGATACAGTAAAACTGCACTGGTGCATCGGAATCTAATACTGGTCTCCCAGGAGCCGCTCAAACCATAAACACCTAGAAGATTCACTGTTCTTGTACTTAAGTCGGCATTGTCCCATTTGCATTCAATCCCGATGCAAATTCTGTGTTTCATGGACAATGTGAAGGTCCAAGGGATACAGTAAACATGCGCTGGTGCATAGGAATCTAATACTGGTCTCCCAGCAGCCGCTCAAATCATCAATCTCTTAGAAGATACCCTCTTGTTGTACTTAAGTTGGCATTGTCCCCATTGTATTCAATCCTGATGCGATTTCTGTGTTTCATTGTCAATGTGAATGTCCAAGGGATACACTAAACCTGCACTAGTGCTTTTGAATCTAATACTGGTCACCCAGAAAACGCTCAAACCACAAACTCTTAGAAGAATCACTCTTCTTGTACTTAAGTCAGCATTCTGCTTTTGTATTCAATTCCAATGACATTTCTGTGTTTCATGGTCAATGAGAAGGTCCAAGGGACACAGTAAACCTGCACTGGTGCATCGGAATCTAATACCAGTCTCCCAGGGCCGTTCTAACCACAAACCCTTAAAAGATTAATTCTTCTTGTACTTATGTCGGCATTGTGCCTTTTGTATTCAATCCCGATGCTATTTCTGTGTTTCATGGTCAATGTGAAGTTCCAAGGGATACAGTAAATTCCCCACATGTGCATCGGAATCTAATACTCGACTCCCAGGAGCCGCTCAAACCATAAACTCTTAGAAGATTCACTCGTCTTGTACTTAAGTCAGCATTGTGCTTTTGCATTCAATCCCAATGCAAAATCTGTGTTTCATGGTCAATCAGAAGTTCCAAGGGATACAGTAAACCTGCACTGGTACATCGGAATCTAATACTGGTCTCCCAGGAGCCGCTCAAACTACAAATTCTTAGAAGATTCATTCCTCTTATACTTTAGTCGCCATTATGACTTCTGTATTCTCTCCCGATGCAATTTCTGTGTTTCATGGTGACTGTGAAGGTCCAAGAGATACAGTAAACCTGCACTGTAGCATCGGATCTAATACCAGTCTCCCAGGAGCCGCTCAAGGCATATAGTCTTAGAAGATTCACTCTTCTTCTACTTAAGTCGGCATTGTCCCATTTGTATTATATCCCGATGCAATTTCTGTGTTTCATCGTCAATGTGAAGGTCCAAGGGATACAGTAAACCTGGACTCGTACATCGGAATCTAATACTGGTCTCCCAGGAACCGCACATAGCAGAAAATCTTAGAAGATTCACTCTTCTTCAACTTAAGTCGGCTTTGTCCTTTTTGTATCCAATCCCGATGCAATTTCTGTGTTTCATGGTCAATGTGAAGATCCAACGGATACAGTAAACATGCACTGGTGGATCGGAATCTAATACTGGTCTCCCAGGATCTGCTGAAACTACAAACCCTTAGAAGACTGACTCCTCTTGTAGTTAAGTCGGCATTGTCCCTTTTGTATTCAATCCCGACACAAAGTCTGTGTTTCCTGGTCAATGTTAACGTCCAAAGGATAGAGTATACCGGCACTGTTGCGTCGGAATCTAATACTGGTCTCTCAAAAGCCGTTCAAATCAGAAACTCTTACAAGATTATCTCTTCTTGTACTTAAGTCGGTATTGTGCCTTTTGTACTCTATCCCTTTTAGATTTCTGTGTTTCATGGGCAATGTGAAGGTCCACGGGATACAGTAAACCTGCAGTGGTGGATAGGAATCTAATACTGGACTCCCAGGAGCCGCTCAAACCGCTAACACTTAGAAGATTCTCTCTTCTTGTACTTAAGTCGTCATTGTCTCTTTTGTATACAATCCAGATGTACTTTCGATGTTTCATGGTCAATATGAAGGTCCAAGGGATACAGTGAACCTGCACTGGTGCATCGGAATCCAATACTGGTCTCCCAGGAGCCGCTCAAATCACGAACTCTTAGGAGAATCACTCTTCTAGTACTTAAGTCGGACTTGTGCCTTTTGTATTCTATCCCGTTGCGATTTCTGAGATTCATGGTCAATGTGAAGGTCCTAGGGATACAGTATACATGCACTGGTGCATCGGAATCTAATACTGGTCTCCCAGGAGCCGTCAAATTAGAAACTCTTAGAAGATTCACTCTTCTTTAACTTAAGTCCGCATTGTCTCTTTTGTATTCAGACCCGATGCAATTTCTGTGTTTCATGGTCAATGTGAAGGTCCAAGGGATACAGTAAACCTGCACTGGTGCTCCGGAATCTAATACTGGTCTCCCAGGAGCCGCTTAAAACACAAACTCTTAGAAGAGTCACTCTTCTTCTTCTTAAGTCGGCATTGTCCCTTTTGTATTATATCCCGATGTAATTTCTGTGTTTCATGGTTAATGTGAAGGTCCAAGTTATACAGAAATCCTGCACTGGGGCATCGGAATGTAATACTAGTCTCCAGGACACGCTCAAACCACAAACATTTAGAAGATACACTCTTCTTGTGCTTAAGTCGGCATTGTCCATTTTGTATTATATCCTGATGTAATTTCTGTGTTTCATGGTCAATGTGTAGGCCCAAGCCTGGTCTCCCAGGAGCCGCTCATACCACAAGCTCTTAGAAGATTCACTCTTCTTGTACTTAAGTAGGCATTGTGTCTTATGTATTCAATCCCGATGCGATTTCTCTGTTTCATGGTCAATGTGCAGGTCCAATTGATACAGTAAACCGGCACTGTTGCATCGGAATCTAATACTGATCTCCCAAAAGCCGCTCAAAGCACAAACTCTTACAAGATTATCTCTTCTTGTACTTAAGTCGGTATTGTGCCTTTTGTACTCTATCCCGTTTAGATTTCTGTGTTTCATGGGCAATGTGAAGGTCCACGGGATACAGTAAACCTGCAGTGGTGCATCGGAATCTAATACTGGCCTCCCAGGAGCCGCTCAAACCGCTAACACTTAGAAGATTCTCTCTTCTTGTACTTAAGTCGTCATTGTCTCTTTTGTATACAATCCATATGTACTTTCGGTGTTTCATGGTCAAGTTGAAGGTCCAAGGGATACAGTAAACCTGCACTGGTGCATCGGAATCTAATACTGGTCTCCCAGGAGCCGCTCAAATCACAACCTGTTAGAAGGTTCACTCTTCTCGTACTTAAGTCGGCATTGTCCCTTTTGTAATCAATCCCGATGACACTTACGTGTTTCATGGTCACTGTGAAGGTCCAAAAGATACAGTAAAACTGCACTGGTGCATTGGAATCTAATACTGGTCTCCCAGGAGCCGCTCAAACCACAAACTCTTAGAAGTGTCACTCTTCTTGTACTTAAGTCAGCATTGTCCCATTTGTATTTAATCCCTATGCAAATTCTGTGTTTCATGGTCAATGTGAAGGTCCAAGGGATGCAGTAAACCTGTACTGGTGCTTCGGAATCTAATACTGGTCTCCCAGGAGCCGCTTAAAAGCACAAAGTCTTGGAAGATTCACTCTTCTTGTACTTAAGTCGGCATTGTGATTTTTGTATTCTATCCCATATCGATTTCTGTGTTTCATGGTCAATGTAAAGGTCAAAGGGATACACTAAACCTGCACTGGTGCATCGGAAAGTAATACTGGTCTCCCACGAGCCGCTCAAACTACAAACCTTTAGAAGACTCACTCCTCTTGTAGTTAAGTCGGCATTGTCCCTTTTCTATTCAATCCCGATGCAAAGTCTGTGTTTCCTGGTGATAGAAATTACCGGCATCGAGCATCGGATGTAGTATTGGTCTCCCAGGAGCCGCTCAAAGCACAAACTCTTACAAGATTCACTCTTCTTGTACTTAATTCGGCATTGTGCATTTTGTATTCTATCCCGTTGCGATTTCTGTGTTTCATGGGCAATGTGAAGGTCCAAGGGATACAGTAAACCTGCAGTGGTGCATCAGAATATAATACTGGCCTCCCAGGAGCCGCTCAAACCGCCAACTCTTAGAAGTTTCTCTCTTCTTGTACTTAACTCGTCATTGTCTCTTTTGTATACAATCCAGATGTAATTTCGGTATTTCATGGTCAATGTGATGGTCCAAGGGATACAGTCTTCCTGCACTAGCGCATCGGAATCTAATACTGTTCTCAGAGGAGCCGCTCAAATCACAACCTCTTAGAAGATTCACTCTTCTCGTACTTAAGTCGTCATTTTCCCTTTTGTAATCAATCCCGATGCAACTTATGTGTTTCATGGTCACTGTGAAGGTCCAAAAGATACAGCAAAACTGTACTGCTGCATCGGAATCTAATACTGGTCTACCAGGAGCCGCTCAAACCACAAACTCTTCGAGGATTCACTCGTCTTGTACTTACATCAGCATTGTCCCTTTTGTATTCAATCCCGATGCAAATTCTGTGTTTCATGGTCAATGTGAAGGTCCAAGGGATACAGTAAACCTGCACTAATGCATCGGAATCTAATACTGGTCTCCCAGGTGCCGTTCAAGTCACAAACTCTTAGAAGATTCACTGTTCTTGTACTTAAGTAGGCAATGTGCCTTTTTTATTCAATCCCGATGCGATTTCTGTGTTTCATGGTCAATGTGAAGGTCCAAGGGATACAGTAAATTCTGCACTGGTGCGTCGGAATCTAATACAGGTCTCCCAGGAGCCGCTCAAACAACACACTCTTAAAAGTTTCACGCTTCTTGTACTACAGTCGGCTTTCTGCCAATTGTATTCAATACCGTTGCGATATCTGTGTTTCATGGTCAATGTGAGGGTGCAAGGGATACAGTAAACTTGCACTGGTGCATCGGAATCTATTACTGGTCTCCCAGGAGACGCTCAATGCACAAATTCTTAGAATATTCACTCTTCTTGTACTTACGTCGGCATTGTGCCTTTTGTGTTCTATACCGTTGCGATTTCTGTGTTTCATGGTCAATGTGAGGGTCCAAGGGATACAGTAAACCCGCAATGGCGCATCGGAATCTAATATTGTCCTCCCAGGAGCCGCTAAAACCACAAACTGTTAGAAGATTCACTCTTCTTGTACTTAAGGCAGCATTGTCATTTTTGTATTCAATTCCGATGTAATTTCTGTATTTCATGGTCAATGTGGAGGTCTAAGGGGCACAGTAATCCTGCACTGGGGCATCGGAATCTAATACTGGTCTGCCAGGAGCCGCTCAAACCAGAAACTCTTAGAGGATTCACTCTTCTTGTACTTAAGCCGGCATTATGCCTTTTGTATTCAATCCCGATTAATTTCGGTGTTTCATGGTCAATGTGAAGATCCAAAGGGATACAGTAAACCTGCACTGGTGCATCGGAATCTAATACCGGCCTCTCAGGAGCCGCTCAAACCACAAACTCTTAGAAGATTCACTCCTCTTCTACTGTAGTCGGCATTGTCATTTTGTATTCAATGCCGATGCAATTTCTGTGTTTCATGGTCAATGTGAAGTTCCAAGGGATTAAGTAAACCGTCACTGGTGCATCGGAATCTAATACTGATCTCGAAGGAGCCATTCAAAGCACAATCTATTAGAAATTCACTCTTCTTCTACTGTAGTCGGCATTGTGAGTTTTGTATTCTATGCAATTGCGATTTCCGTGTTTCATGGTAAATGTGAAGATGCAAGGGATACAGTAAACCAGCACTGGTGCATCGGAATCTAATACTGGCCTCCCAGGAGCCGCTCAAACCACAAACTCTTAGAAGATTCACTCCTCTTCTACTGTAGTCGGCATTGTGCGTTTTGTATACCATCCCGTTGCGATTTCTGTGTTTCATGGTCAATGTGAAGGTCCAAGGGATTCAGTAAACCTGCACTGGTGCATCGGAATCTAATACTGGCCTCCCAGGAGCCGCTCAAACCACAAACTCTTAGAAGATTCACTCCTCTTCTACTGTAGTCGGCATTGTCATTTTGTATTCAATCCCGATGCAATTTCTGTGTTTCATGGTCAATGTGAAGCTCCAAGGGATTAAGTAAACTTGCACTGGTGCATCGGAAACTAATACTGGTCTCCCAGGAGCCGCACACACTACTAACTCTTAGAAGATTCACTCTTCTTGTACTTAAGTCGGCAATGTCCCTGTTGTATATAATCCCGATGCAATTTCTGTATTTCATGGTCAATGTCAAGGTCCAAGGGATACAGTAAACCTGCACTGGTGCATCGGAATCCAATACTGGTCTCCCAGGAGCCGCTCAAATCACGAACTCTTAGAAGAATCACTCTTCTAGTTCTTAAGTCGGAATTGTGCCTTTTGTAGTCTATCCCGTTGCGATTTCAGAGATTCATGGTCAATGTGAAGGTCCTAGGGATACAGTATACTTGCACTGGTGCATCGGAGACTAATACTGGTCTCCCAGGGGCCTTCAAATTAGAAACTCTTAGAAGATTCACTCTTCTTGTACTTAAGTCCGCATTGTCTCTTTTGTATTCAGTCCCGATGCAATTTCTGTGTTTCTTGGTCAATGGGAAGATCCAAGGGACACAGTAAACCAGCACTGGTGCGTCGGAATCTAATACTGGGCTCCGAGGAGCCGCTCAAACCACAAACTATTAGAAGATTCACTCTTCCTGTACTTAAGTTGGCTTGGTCCATTTTGTATTCAATCTCGATTCATATTCTGTGTTTCATGGTCAATGTGAAGGTCGAAGGGATACAGTAAAACAGCACTGGTGCATCGGAATCAAATACCATTCGCCCAGGAGCCGCTCAAACCGCAAAAACTCTTAGAAGATTCACTCTTCTTCTACTTAAGTCGGCATTGTTCCATTTGTATTCAATCCCGATGCAATTTCTGTGTTTCATCGTCAATGTGAAGGTCCAAGGGATACAGTAAACCTGGACTCGTACATCGGAATCTAATACTGGTCTCCCAGGAACCGCACATAGCAGAAAATCTTAGAACATTCACTCTTCTTCAACTTAAGTCGGCTTTGTCCTTTTTGATTCCAATCCCGATGCAATTTCTGTGTTTCATGGTCAATGTGAAGATCCAACGGATACAGTAAACATGCACTGGTGGATCGGAATCTAATACTGGTCTCCCACGAGCCGCTCAATCCACAAACCCTTAGAAGACTCACTCTTCTTGTGTCTAAGACGGCATTGTCCCATTTGTATTCAATCCCGACTCAAATTCTGTGTTTCTTGGTCAATGTGAATATCCAAGGGATACACAAAACCTCCACTGGTGCATCGGAATCTAATACTGGTCTCCCAGGAACCGCTCAAACCACAAACATTTAGAAGATACACTCTTCTTGTGCTTAAGTCGGCATTGTCCCTTTTGAATTATATCCTGATGTAATTTCTGTGTTTCATGGTCAATGTGTAGGCCCAAGCCTGGTCTCCCAGGAGCCGCTCAAACCTCAAGCTCTTAGAAGATTCACCCTTCTTGTACTTAAGTAGGCATTGTGTCTTATGTATTCAATCCCGATGCGATTTCTCTGTTTCATGGTCAATGTGCAGGTCCAATTGATACAGTAAACCGGCACTCTTGCATCGGTATCTAATACTGATCTCCGAAAAGCCGCTCAAAGCACAAACTCTTACAAGATTATCTCTTCTTGTACTTAAGTCGGTATTGTGCCTTTTGTACTCTATCCCGTTTAGATTTCTGTGTTTCATGGGCAATGTGAAGGTCCACGGGATACAGTAAACCTGCAGTGGTGCATCGGAATCTAATACTGGCCTCCCAGGAGCCGCTCAAACCGCTAACACTTAGAAGATTCCCTCTTCTTGTACTTAAGTCGTCATTGTCTCTTTTGTATACAATCCATATGTACTTTCTGTGTTTCATGGTCAAGTTGAAGGTCCAAGGGATACAGTAAACCTGCACTGGTGCATCGGAATCTAATACTGGTCTCCCAGGAGCCGCTCAAATCACAACCTCTTAGAAGGTTCACTCTTCTCGTACTTAAGTCGTCATTGTCCCTTTTGTAATCAATCCCGATGACACTTACGTGTTTCATGGTCACTGTGAAGGTCCAAAAGATACAGTAAAACTGCACTGGTGCATCGGAATCTAATACTGGTCTCCCAGGAGCCGCTCAAACCACAAACTCTTAGAAGTGTCACTCTTCTTGTACTTAAGTCAGCATTGTCCCATTTGTATTTAATCCCTATGCAAATTCTGTGTTTCATGGTCAATGTGAAGGTCCAAGGGATGCAGTAAACCTGTACTGGTGCTTCGGAATCTAATACTAGTCTCCCACGAGCCGCTTAAAACACAAACTCTTGGAAGATTCACTCTTCTTGTACTTAAGTCGGCATTGTCGCTTTTGTATTCAATCCCGATGCGATTCCTGTGTTTCATGGTCAATGTGAATATCCAAGGGATACACTAAACGAGCACTGGTGCATCAGAATCTAATACTGGTCTCCCAGGAGCCGCTCAAACCACAAACTCTTAGAAGATTCACTCTTCTTGTTCTTAAGTCTGCATTGTCCCTTTTGTATTATATCCCGATGTAATTTCTGCGTTTCATGGTCAACGTGTAGGCCCAAGCGATACAGTAAACCTGCACTGGTGCATCCGAATCTAATACTGGTCCCCAAGGAGCCGCTCAAATTACAGAGTCTTAGAAGATTCACTGATCTTGTACTTAAGTAGGCATTGTGTCTTTTGTATTCAATCCCGATGGGATTTCGGTAATTCATGGTCAATGTGAATGTCCAATTGATACAGTAAACCTGCACTCCTGCATCGGTATCTAATCCTGGTCACCCAGGATCCGCTCAAACAACACACTCTTAAAAGATTCACGCTTCTTGTACTACAGTCGGCTTTCTGCCAATTGTATTCAATACCATTGCGATTTCTGTGTTTCATGGTCAATGTGAAGATCCAACGGATACAGTAAACCTGCACTGGTGCATCAGAATCTAATACTGGTCTCCCAGGAGCCGCTCAAAGCGCCAACTATAAGAAGATTCACTCTTCTTGTACTTAAGTCGTCATTGTGATTTTTGTATTCTATCCCATATCGATTTCTGTGTTTCATGGTCAATGTAAAGGTCAAAGGGATACACTAAACCTGCACTGGTTCATCGGAAAGTAATAATGGTCTCCCACGAGCCGCTCAAACTACAAACCTTTAGAAGACTCACTCCTCTTGTAGTTAAGTCGGCATTGTCCCTGTTCTATTCAATCCCGATGCAAAGTCTGTGTTTCCTGGTGATAGAAATTACCGGCATCGAGCATCGGATGTAGTATTGGTCTCCCAGGAGCCGCTCAAAGCACAAACTCTTAGAAGATTCACTCTTCTTGTACTTACGTCGGCATTGTGCCTTTTGTGTTCTATCACGTTGAGATTTCTGTGTTTCATGGTCAATGTGAGGGTCCAAGGGATACAGTAAACCTGCACTGGCGCATCGGAATCTAATATTGTCCTCCCAGGAGCCGCTAAAACCACAAACTGTTTGAAGATTCACTCTTCTTGTTCTTAAGTACTTAAGGCAGCATTGTCATTTTTGTATTCAATCCCGATTAATTTCGGTGTTTCATGGTCAATGTGAAGGTCCAAAGGGATACAGTAAACCTGCACTGGTGCATCGGAATCTAATACCGGCCTCTCAGGAGCCGCTCAAACCACAAACTCTTAGAAGATTCACTCCTCTTCTACTGTAGTCGGCATTGTCATTTTGTATTCAATGCCGATGCAATTTCTGTGTTTCATGGTCAATGTGAAGTTCCAAGGGATTAAGTAAACCGTCACTGGTGCATCGGAATCTAATACTGATCTCGAAGGAGCCGTTCAAAGCACAATCTATTAGAAATTCACTCTTCTTCTACTGTAGTCGGCATTGTGAGTTTTGTATTCTATGCCATTGCGATTTCCGTGTTTCATGGTAAATGTGAAGATGCAAGGGATACAGTAAACCAGCACTGGTGCATCGGAATCTAATACTGGCCTCCCAGGAGCCGCTCAAACCACAAACTCTTAGAAGATTCACTCCTCTTCTACTGTAGTCGGCATTGTGCGTTTTGTATACCATCCCGTTGCGATTTCTGTGTTTCATGGTCAATGTGAGGGTCCAAGGGATACAGTAAACCTGCACTGGTGCATCGGAAACTAATACTGGTCTCCCAGGAGCCGCACACACTACTAACTCTTAGAAGATTCACTCTTCTTGTACTTAAGTCGGCAATGTCCCGGTTGTATATAATCCCGATGCAATTTCTGTATTTCATGGTCAATGTCAAGGTCCAAGGGATACAGTAAACCTGCACTGGTGCATCGGAATCCAATACTGGTCTCCCAGGAGCCGCTCAAATCACGAACTCTTAGAAGAATCACTCTTCTAGTACTTAAGTCGGAATTGTGCCTTTTGTAGTCTATCCCGTTGCGATTTCTGAGATTCAGGGTCAATGTGAAGGTCCTAGGGATACAGTATACTTGCACTGGTGCATCGGAGTCTAATACTGGTCTCCCAGGAGCCTTCAAATTAGAAACTCTTAGAAGATTCACTCTTCTTGTACTTAAGTCCGCATTGTCTCTTTTGTATTCAGTCCCGATGCAATTTGTGTGTTTCTTGGTCAATGGTAAGATCCAAGGGACACAGTAAACCAGCACTGGTGCGTCGGAATCTAATACTGGACTCCGAGGAGCCGCTCAAACCACAAACTATTAGAAGATTCACTCTTCCTGTACTTAAGTCGGCATTGTCCATCTTGTATTCAATCCCGAGAAATTTCTGTGTTTCATGGTCAATGTGAAGGTCCAAGGGATATAGTAAACCTGCACTGGTGCATCGGAATCTAATACTCGTCTCCCAGGAGAAGCACAAAGCACATACTCGTAGTAGATTTCCTCTTCTTGTACTTAGGTCGGCATTGTCCTTTTTGTATTGAATCCCGATGCTATTTCTGTGTTTCATGGTCAATGTGAACGTCCAAGGCATACAGTAAACCTGCACTGGTGCATCGGAATATATTACTCGTCCCCCAGGAGCCGCTCAAACCACAAACTCTTAGAAGATTCACTTTTCTCGTACTTAAGTCGGCATTGTCGCTTTTGTATTCAATCCCGATGCAATTTCTGTGTTTCATGGTCAATGCGAAGATCCAAGGGATACAGTAAACCTGCACCGGTGCTTCGGAATCTAATACTGATCTCCCAGGAGCCGTTCAAAGCACAAACTCTTAGAAGGTTCACTCTTCTTGTTCTTAAGTCGGCATTGTCCCTTTTGCATTCAATGCCGATGCAATTACTGGGTATCATGGTCATTGTGAAGGTCCAAGGGATACAGTGAACCTGCACTGGTGCATCGGAATCTAATACTGGTCTCCCAGGAGGAGCTCAAGGCACGAACTCTTAGAAGATTCACTCTTTCTGTACTTAAGTCGGCAATGTGCCTTTTGTATTCTATTTGCGATTTCTGTGTTTCATGGTCAATGTGAAAGTCCAAGGGATACAGTACACCTGCACAGGTGCATTGCAATCTAATACTGGCCTCCCAGTAGCCGCTCAGAGCACAAATTCTTAGAAGATTCACTCTTCTTGTACATAAGTCGGCATTGCCAGTTTTGTATTCAATCCCGATGCAATTTCTGTGTATCACGTTTAATGTGAAGGTCCAAAGGATACAGTAAACCTGCACTGGTGCATCGAAATCTAATACTGGTCTACCTGGAGCCGCTCAAATCAGAAACTCTTAGATGATTCACTCTTCTTCTACTTATGTCGGCATTGCCCCTTTTGTATTCAGTCCCGATGAAATTTCTGTGTTTCTTGGTCAATGTGTAGGTCCAAGGGACACAGTAAATCAGCACTGGTGCGTCGGAATCTAATACTGGTCTCCGAGGAGCCGCTCAAACCACAAACTATTAGAAGATTCACTCTTCTTGTACTTAAGTCGGCATTGTCTCTTTTGTATTCAGTGCCGAAGCAATTTCTGCACTTCATGGTCAATGTGAAGGTCCAAGGGATACAGGAAACCTGCACTGGTGCATCGGAATCTATTACTCGTCCCCCAGGAGCCGCTCAAACCACAAAGTCTTAGAAGATTCACTCTTCTCGTACTTAAGTCGGCATTGTCGCTTTTGTATTCAATTCCGATGAAATTTCTGTGTTTCATGGTCAATGTGAAAGTACAAGGGATACAGTAAACCTGCACTGGTGCATCGGAAACTAATATTGGCCTCCCAGGAGGCGATCAAACCACTAACTCTTAGGAGATTCACTCTCCTTCTTCTTAAGTCGGCATTGTCACTTTTGTATTTAATCCCGATGCAATTTCTGTGTTCCATGGTCAATGTGAAGGTCCACGGTATACAGTAAACCTGCACTGGTGCATCGGATTCTAATACTGGTCTCCCAGGAGCCGCTCAAACCACAAAAACTTAGAAGATTCACTCTTCTTGTACTTAAGTCGGCATTGTCCCTTTTGTATTCAATCCCGAAGCAATTTCTGTGTTTCATGGACAATGTGGTGGTTCAAGGGATACAGTAAACCTGCACTGGTGCATCGGAATCTAATACTGGTCTCCCAGGAGCCGTTCAATGCACAAACTCTAAGAAGATTCACTCTTCCTGTACATAAGCCGGCATTGTACATTTGTATTGAAAACGATGCAAACTCTGTGTGTCATGGTCAATGTGAAGGTCCAAGGGAAACTGTAAACCTGCGCTGGAGCATCGGAATCTACTACTGGTCTCCCAGGAGCCGCTCAAACAACAAACTCATAGTAGATTAACTGTTCTTGTACTTAAGTCAGCATTGTCTTTTTTGTATTCAATCACGATGCAATCTCTGTGATTCATGGTCAATGTGAAGGTCCAAGGGATACAGTAATCCTGCACTGGTGTATCGGAATCCAATACTGGCTTCCCAGGAGCCAGAAGAAACACAAAGTCTTAGAAGATTCACTCTTCTTTTATTTAAGTCGGCATTGTCCCTTTTGTATTCAATCGCGATACAATTTCTGTGTCTCATGGTCAATGTGAAGGTCCAAGGGGTACAGTAAACCTGCACTGGTGCATCGGAATCTAATACTGGTCTCCCGGGAGCCGCTCAAATCACAAACTCTTAGAAGATTAACTCTTCTTGTACTTAAGTCGGCATTGTCACTTTTGTATTCAATCCCGTTGCAATTTCTGTGTTCCATGGTCAATACGAAGGTCCAAGGTATACAGTAAACCTGCACGTGTGCATCGGATTCTATTACTGGTCTCCCAGGAGCCGCTCAAACCACAAATTCTGAGCAGATTCACTCTCCTTGTACTTAAGTCGGCATTGTCCCTTTTGTATTCAATCCCGAAGACATTTCTGTGTTTCATGGTCGATGTGGTGTTCCAAGGGATACAGTAAACCTGCACTGGTGCATCGGAATGTAATACTGGTCTCCCAGGAGCCGTTCAAAGCATAAACTCGAAGAAGATTCACTCATCCTGTACATAAGTCGGCATTGTCCATTTGTATCCAATCCCGATGCAATTTCTGTGTTTCATGGTCAATGTGAAGGTCCAAGGGATACAGTAAACCTGCACTGATGCATCGGAATCTAATACTGGAAACCCAGGAACCGCACAAACCACAAACTCTAAGAAGATTCACTCATTTTGTACTTAAGTCGGCATTGCCCCTTTTGTATTCAGTCCCGATGCAATTTCTGTGTTTCATGGTCAATGGGAAAGTCAAAGGGATACAGTAAACCTGCACCGGTGCATCGGAATCTAATACTGCTCTCCCAGGAGCTTCTCAAACCACATATTCTTAGACGATTCACTCTTCCTGTAGTTAAGTAGGCATTGTCCCTTTGGTTTCAATCCCGATGCAATTTATGTGTTTCATGGTCAAAGTGAAGTTCCAAGGGATACAGTAAACCTGCACTGGTGCTTCGGAATCTAATACTGATATCCGAGGAGCCGCTCAAACCACAAACTGTTAGAAGATTCACTCTTCTTGTACTTAAGTCGGCATGGTCCCTTTTGTATTCAATCCCGATGCAATTTCTGTGTTCCATGGTCAATGTGAAGGTCCACGGTATACAGTAAGCCTGCATGGGTGCATCGGATTCTAATACTAGTCTATCAGGAGCCGTTCAAACCACAACATCTTAGAAGATTCACTCTTCTTGTACTTAAGTCAGCATTGTCCCTTTTGTATTCAATCCCGAAGCAATTTCTGTATTTCATGGTCAATGTGGTGTTTCAATGGATACAGTAAATCTGCACTGGCGCATCGGATTCTAATGCTGGTCTCCCTGGAGCCGTTCAAAGCATAAACTCTAGGAAGTTTCACTCTTCCTGTACATAAGTCGGCAATGTCCATTTGTCTTCAATCCCGATGCAATTTTGTGTTTCCTGGTCAATGTGAAGGTCCAAGGGATGCAGTAAACCTGCACTGGTGCATCGGAATCTAATACTGGTGACCCTGGAGCCGCTTAAAGCACAATATCTTGGAAGATTCACTCTTCTTGTACATAAGTCGGCATTGTGACTTTTGTATTCCATCCCGTTGCGTTTTCTGAGTCTCATGGTCAATGGGAAGCTCGAAAGGATACGGCAAACCTGCACTGGTGCATCGGAATCTAATGCTGGTCTCCCAGGAGCCGCTCAAACCACAAATTCTTAGAAGATTCAATCTTCTTGTACTTAAGTCGGCATTGTCCCTTTTGTATTCAATCCCTATGTAATTTCTGTGTTTAATGGTCAATGTGAAGGTCTAAGGGATACAGGAAACCTGAACTGGTGCATCGGAATTTAATACTGGTCTCCCAGGAGGCGCTTAAAGCACAAACTCTTAAAAGATTCACTCTTCTTGTACTTAAGTCGGCATTGTCCCTTTTGTATTCAATCCCGATACAATTTCTGTGTTTCATGGTCAATGTGAAGGTGCAAGGGATACAGTAAACCTGCACTGGTGCATCGGAATCTGATACTGGTCTCCAAGGAGCCGCTCAAATCACTAACTCTTTGAAGATTCAATCTTCTTGTACTTAAGTCGTCATTGTCCCTCTTGAATTCAATCCCGATGCTATATCTGTGTTACATGGTCAATGTGAAGTTCCAAGGGATACAGAAAACCTCCACTGGTGCATCGGTATCTAATGCTGGTCTCCCAGGAGCCGCTCAAACCACAAAATCTTAGAGGGATCACTCCTCTTGTCCTTAAGTCGGCATTGTCCCTTTTGTATTCAATCCCGAAGCAATTCCTGTGTTTCATGGTCAATGTGATGGTAAATGGGATACAGTAAACCTGCACTGGTGCATCGGAATCTAATACTGGTCTCCCTGGAGCCGTTCAAAGCATAAACTCTAAGAAGATTCACTCTTCGAGTACATAAGTCGGCATTGACCATTTGTATTCAATCCCGATGCAATTTCTGTGTTTCATGGTCAATGTGAAGGTCCAAGGGATACAGAATACCAGCGTTGGTGCATCTGAATCTAGTACTGGTCTTCCAGGAGCCGCTCAAACCACAACTCATAGTAGATTCACTCTTCTTGTACTCAAGTCGGCGTTGACCCTTTTGTATTCAGTCCCGATGCTATATCTGTGTTTCATGGTGAATGGGATAGTCCAGGGGATACAGTAAACCAGCACTGGTGTACCGGAATCTAATACTGGTCTTCCAGGAGACGCTCAAATCACAAACTCTAAGATGATTCACTCTTTTTGTACTTAAGTCGGCGTTGTCCATTTTTTATTCAATCCCGGTGCAATTTCTGTGTTTCATGGTCAATGTGAAGGTACAAGGGATGCAGTAAACCTGAACTGGTGTATCGGAATTTAATACTGGTCTTCCAGGAGGCGCTCAAAGCACAAACTCTTAGCAGATTCACTCATCTTGCACTTAAGTCGGCATTATCCCTTTTGTATTCAATCCCGATGCATTATCTGTGTTCCATGGTCAATGTGAAGGTCCAAGGGATTCAGTACAAATGCACTGGTAGATCGGAATATAATACTGGTCTCCCGGGAGCCGCCCAAATAACAAACTCTTAGAAGATTCACTCTTCTTGTACTTAAGTCGGCATTATCACTTTTGTATTCAATCCCGATGCAATTTCTATGTTCCATGGTCAATTGAAGGTCCAAAGTATACAGTAAGCCTGCACGGGTGCATCGGATTCTAATACTAGTCTCCCAGCAGCCGCTCAAACCGCAAACTCTTAGAAGATTCACTCTTCTTGCTCTTAAGAAGGCATTGTGCCTTTTGTATTCAATCCCGAAGCAATTTCTGTGTTTCGTGGTCAATGTGGTGTTTCAAGGGATTCAGTAAACCTGCACTGGTGCATCGGAATCTAATACTGGTCTCCCAGGAGACGTTCAAAGCATAAACTCTAAGAAGATTCACTCTTCCTGTACATAAGTCGGCATTGTCCACTTGTATTCAATCCTGATGCAATTTCTGTGTTTCATGGTCAATGTGGAGGTCCAAGGGAAACAGTAGACCTGCGATGGTGCATCTGAATCTACTACTGGTCTATCAGGAGCCGCTCAAACCACAACTCATAGTAGATTCACTCTACTTGTACTCAAGTCGGCATTGTCCCTTTTGTATCCAATCCCGATGCAATTTCTGTGTTTCATGGTCAATGTGAAGGTCCAAGGGATGCAGTAAACCTGCACTGATGCATCGGAATCTAATACTGGTCTCCCAGGAGTCGCTTAAAGCACAACCTCTTGGAAGATTCACTCTTCTTGTACATAAGTCGGCATTGTGACTTTTGTATTCCATCCCGTTGCGTTTTCTGTGTCTCATGGTCAATGGGAAAGTCAAACGGATACGGTAAACTTGCACTGGTGCATCGGAATCTAATACTGGTCTCCCAGGAGGCGCTCAAAGCACGAAATCTTAGAAGATTCACTCTTGTTGTACTTAAGTCGGCATTGTGCCTTTTGTTTTCAATCCCGATGCAATTTCTGTGATTCACGATCAATGTGAAGGTCCAAGGGATACAGTAAACCTGCACTGGTGCATCGGATTCTAATACTGCTCTCCCAGGAGACGCTTAAAGCACAACCTCTTGGAAGATTCACTCTTCTTGCACATAAGTCGGCATTGTCCATTTTGCATTTAATCCCTATGTCATTTCTATGTTTAATGGTCAATGTGAAGGTCTAAGGGATACAGGAAACCTGCACTGGTGCATCGGAATCTAATACTGGTCTCCCAGGAGGCGCTCAAAGCACAAACTCTTAAAAGATTCACTCTTCTTGTACTTATGTCAGCATTGCCCATTTCTATTCAATCCCGATTTAATTTCTGTGTATCATGGTCAATGTAAAGGGCAAGGGATACAGTAAACCTGCACTGGTGCATCGGAATCTAATACTGGTCTCCCAGGAGCCGCTCAAACCATACACTCTTAGTAGATTCACTCTTCTTGTACTTAAGTCGGCATTGTCCCTTTTTTATCAATCCCGATGCAATTTCTGTGTTTCATGGTCAATGTGAAGGTCCAAGGGATACAGTAAACTTCCATAGGTGCATCGTAATCTAATACTGGTCTCCCAGGAGCCGCTCAAATCACAAACTCTTCGAAGATTCGCTCTTCTAGTACTTAAGTGGGCATTGTCACATTTGTATTCAATCCCGATGCAATTTCTGTGTTTCATGGTCAATGTGGATGTCCAGGGGATACAGTAAACCTGCACTGGTGCATCGGAATCTATAAGTGGTCTCCCAGGCGCCGCTGAAATCAATAACTCTTAGAAGATTCACTCTTCTTTACTTAAGTCGCCATTGTCCCTTTTGTTTTCAATCCCGATGCAATTTCTGTGTTTCATGGTCAATGTGAAGGTCCAAAGGATACAGTAATCCTGCTCTGGTTAATCGGAATCTAATACTGGGCTCCCAGGATTCGCTCATGGCACGAACTCTTAGAAGTTTCACTCTTCTTGTACTTATGTAGGCATTGTGCTGTTTGTATTCAATGACGATTCAATTTCTGTGTATCATGGTCAATGTAAAGGGCAAGGGATACAGTAAACCTGCACTGGTGCATCGGAATCTATAACTGGTCTCCCAGGAGCCGCTGCAATCACAAACTCTTAGAAGATTCACTCTTCTTGTACTTAAGTCGGCAATGTCCTTTTTGTATTCAATCCCGATGATATTTCTGTGTTTTATGGTCAATGTGAAGGTCCAAGGGATACAGTAAACCTGCACTGGTGGAATGGAATCTAATACTATTCTCCCAGGAGCCGCTCAAATCACAAACTCTTAGAAGATTCACTCTTCTTGTTCTTAAGTCGGCATTGTCCCTTTTGTATTCAATCCCGATACAATTTCTGTGCTTCAAGGTCAATGTCAAGGCCCAAGGGAAACTATAAACCTGCACTGCTGCATCGTAATCAAATACTGGTCTCCCAGAAGTCGCTCAAAGCTCGAACTCATAGAAGATTCACTCTTCTTGTACTTAAGTCGGCACTGTCCATTTCTATTCAATCCCGATGCAATTTCTGTGATTCACGGTGAATAAGGAGGTCAAGGGATACTGTGAACCTGCACTGGTGCATCGGAATCTAATACTGGTCTCCCAGGCGCCTCTCAAACCACAAACTTATAGTAGATTCACTCTTCTTGTACTTAAGTCGGCATTGTCCCTTTTGTATTCGATCCCGATGGAATTTCTGTGTTTCATGGTCAATGTGAAGGTCCAAGGGATACAGTAAACCTGCACTGGTGCATCGGATTCTAATACTGCTCTCCCAGGAGTCGCTTAAAGCACAACCTCTTGGAAGATTCACTCTTCTTGCTCATAAGTCGGCATTGTGACTTTTGTATTCTATCCCGTTGCGTTTTCTGTGTCTCATGGTCAATGGGAAGGTCAAAAGGATACTTTAAACCTGCACTGGTGCATCGGAATCTAATACTGGTCTCCCAGGAGCCGCTCAAACCACAAATTCTTAGAAGATTCAATCTACTTGTACTTAAGTCGGCATTGTCCCTTTTGTTTTCAATCCCTATGTCATTTCTATGTTTAATGGACAATGTGAAGGTCTAAGGGATACAGGAAACCTGAACTGGTGCATCGGAATTTAATACTATTCTCCCAGGAGGCGCTCAATGAACAAACTCTTAAAAGATTCACTCTTCTTGTACTTATGTCAGCATTGTCCTTTTGTATTCAATCCCGATTTAATTTCTGTGTATCATGGTCAATGTTAAGGGCAAGGGATACAGTAAACCTGCACTGGTGCATCGGAATCTAATACTGGTCTAACAGGAGGCGCTCAAAGCACAAACTCTTAGAAGTTTCACTCTTCTTGTACTTAAGTCGGCATTGCCCCTATTGTATTCAGTCCCGATGCAATTTCTGTGTTTCATCGTCAATGTGAAGGTCCAATGAATACAGTAAACCTGCACTGGTGCATCGGAATCTAATACTGGTCTTCCACAAGCCGCTCAAAGCACGAACTCTTACAAGATTCACTCTTCTCGTACTTAAGTCATCATTGTGCCTTTTGTAGTCTATCCCGTTGCGATTTCTATGTTTCATGGTCAATGTGAAGGTCCAAGGGATACAGTAAACTTCCATAGGTGCATCGTAATCTAATACTGGTCTCCCAGGAGCCGCTCAAATCACAAACTCTTAGAAGATTCGCTCTTCTAGTACTTAAGTGGGCATTGTCTCATTTGTATTCAATCCCGATGCAATTTCTGTGTTTCATAGTGAATGTGAAGTCCCAGCCGATACAGTAAACATGCAATGGTGTATCGGAATCTAATACTGGTCTCCCACGAGCCGCTGAAACCACAAACTCTTAGAAGATTCACTCTTCTTGTACTTAAGTCCGCATTGTCCATTTTGTATTCACTCCGGATACAATTTCTGTGTTTCATGGTCAATGTGAAGGTCCAAGGGATGCAGTAAACCTGCACTGGTGCATCGGAATCTAATACTGGTCTCCCAGGATTCGTTCAAAGGAAGAACTCTTAGAAGATTCACTCCTCTTGTGCTGAAGTCGGCATTGTGCCTTTTGTATTCTATCACGTTGCGATATCTGTGTTTCATGGTCAATTTGAAGGTCCAAGGGATACAGTAAACCTGCACTGGTGCATCGGAATCTAATACTGGTCACCCAGGAGTCGCTCAAAGCACGAACTCTTAGAAGATTCACTCTTCTTGTACTTAAGTCGGCATTGTGCCTTTTGTATTCTATCCCATTGCGATATCTGTGTTTCATGGTCAATGTGTAGGTCCAAGGGATACAGTAAACCTGCACTGGTGCATCGGAATCTAATACTGGGCTCCCAGGATTCGCTCATGTCACGAACTCTTAGAAGTTTCACTCCTCTTGTTCTTAAGTCAGCATTGTGCCTTTTGTATTCAATGACGATGCAATTTCTGTGTTTCATGGTCAATGTGAAGGTCCAGGGGATACAGTAAACCTGCACTGGTGCATCGGAGTCTGATACTGGTGTCCGAGGCGCCGCTCAAACCGGAATCTCTTAGAAGATACACTATTCTTATACTGAAGTCGGCATTGTCCCTTTTGTATTCAATCCCAATGCAATTTCTGGGTTTCATGATCAATTTGAAGGTCCAAGGTGTGTGTGTGTGTGTGTGTGTTTGAGGTTTACGGGCGCTAAACAGCGGGGTCATCAGCGCCCAAACGCATAAAAACAGGAACACATGCAGTGAAGGGACTAAGACGGACAACGAACAGGGGGACAGCTAAAAGACACAGACCTGATGCAGTTCCAAATCCTCACATACAGAGGCAAAACAAGAGGAGAAGGAGTGCACTAAAAAAGGAAAGTAAACACAAGGAAGGGAGGACAGAAACCGAAGGGAAACAAGGAGGTAGACGTGACTGGTTGACCTCTTACCTAAAATCTGGGTGAGCCAGGCATCCAGCAGCACATTAAAAACCTCTCCCTAAAAGCCGTGGCAACAAATTGGACAGGACACAAAACCGTAAAACCTTAAACACAGACGTTGCGTCGTCTTTCAAAATAGAGGGCAAATCCGGTGGCAAAGAAACCACCGCCCTCTGGTCAGAGAATAAAAGACAGCCAAGTAAAATGTGGCGGACAGCAATCTGGACGCCACAAGCACTGCAGAGGGGGGGATCCTCCCGCCGGAGTAAAGAACCATGTGTGAAGGGACTGTGCCCGATGCGGAGGCGAGTGAGGAGAACCTCATCCCGCCTGCATGACTGGTAGGACGTACGCCATGGCCGCGTGGTGGCCTTGACCATACGCAGCTTATTTTCACCGACTGCCAGCCACTCCTCTTCCCACTGACGCATAACGCGAAAACGCAGGAGGGAGGTAACAGCATGGAGGGGGACGGCACAGTCAACAACGTGAGGGAGGGAACATGCATCTTTGGCAGCCACATCCGCCAGCTCGTTTCCCCTAATACCCACGTGCCCCGGCTCCCAGCAGAAGGAAACCTCCTTCCCCTGCCGCTGCAGGTGGAGTAGGGCATCATGGATGTTCTGGACGACCGTATCCGCTGGGTACAAGTGTTGCATTGTCTGAAGGGCACTCATGGAGTCAGAACAGATTAGGAACTTACGACTGGGAACACATCTCATCTGCTCCAATGCCCGCAAGATCGCAAACAATTCGGCATCAAAGATGGTAAACGCCGCAGGAAGCCGTAACTTGACGACTCGAACAGGGAAAACAACAGCACAACCAACAGAGTCCCCCTGTTTAGAGCCATCCGTAAATACTGGTACATGGTCGGGATACTGGTTTAAAATGTCATAAAATAAGGCGGTAAAAACAAACGCAGGAGTGCAGCTCCTCCGGTACTCTGACAAGTCTAAAAGGACGCTGGGCCTCTGGAGCAACCAGGGAGGCAGGCGAGTAAAACCTTGTCGTTGGGGGGCCACACGCTCCACACCAAGGGACTCAAGCAAATGCTTGGCACGAATCCCAAGTGGTCTCGTTGCCCTGGGACGACTGGAAAAGAGACGTTCCATAGGCGGTCGGGCAACGGTAGGGTACGCAGGGGATGTAGGACAGGCAAGGAATTGACACACCCGTCGCACCATGAGGAGTTTCCGCCGGATGGCGAGCGGCGGTTCCCCTGCCTCAGCACACAGGCTGGGGATGGGACTGGTACGGAAGGCACCAGTGGCCAGCCTGATACCCTCATGGTGTACTGCGTCAAGTATCTTCAGATACGAAGGCCTTGCTGACCCATACACGGTGCAACCATAGTCAAGACGCGATCGGACGAAAGCCCTATAAAACTGCAGCAGACGTGCCCGATCTGCTCCCCAGGACCGATGGCTCAGACACTTCAAAATATTCAGTGCCTTCAGGGTCCGCACCTTGAGGTCTTTAAGGTGAGGCAACCACGACAGTTTGGAATCAAAAGTGAGGCCCAGGAACCGCACAGTGTCGCTAAAAGGAAGATTGATGTCCCTCAGACGCAATTCAGGGGAGGTAAAAAGACGTCGAGAACGATTAAAATGAACACACACACATTTGTCGGCAGAAAAGGTAAAACCTGTCTTCGCAGTCCATGCCTCTAATCGCTGTATCGTAAGCTGCAACTGCTGACTAGCAGTGACAAGGCTGGAGGAAGAACAGAAAACAGCAAAATCGTCCACAAACAAGGAGCATTGGGCAGGACTCCGGATAGTGGACGTGATACTGTTAATGGCGACGGCAAAGAGGGTGACACTTAAAACGCTTCCCTGAGGAACACCATTCTCCTGCACATACAAATCAGATAGCACATTACCAACCCTATATCGGAAGAGGCGGTGGGAAAGAAAGGACCGATGGAAGATGGGGAGACGGCCACGAAAACCCCACTCATGGAGTTGATTGAGGATATGGCGGCGCCAAGTAGTGTCATACGCCTTATGAATGTCAAAGAAGACACCGAGACAATGCTGGTTACGGAGGAAGGCCTGCTGGATGGCCGCCTCAAGCAGGGTCAAGTTGTCTATAGTTGAACGACATCTCCGAAAGCCACACTGCGAGGGGCTCAGGAGCTGCCTGGTTTCGAGCAGCCAAACCAGGCGACGGTTGACCATGCGTTCTAACGTCTTCCCGACACAGCTCGTCAAAGCAATACTTCGGTAACTGCTGGGATGCGTTCGGTCCTTCCCCGGTTTGAGGAGGGGGATCAAAATCGCCTCCTTCCACGAGTCAGGGTACGTGCCAGATAACCATATCATATTAAAAAAAGTCAGGAGAACTTCCCTGGAAGGCAGTAAGAAGTGCTGCAGCATGCTGTACCGGATTTGATCATGGCCAGGCGCAGTATCATGAGCCTCAGACTGAGCCGAATCCAGTTCCCACATTGTGAAGGGGCAGTTGTAGGGTTCAGAATTTGGAGACCGGAAGTCCAAGTAACCCCTCTCGATGGCAGTGCGGTACCGGCAGAAATCCGGATCACAGTTAATAGTAGAGGTAGATTCCGCAAAATGCATGGCCAGTGTCTGGGCAATGTCTCTCGGCGCCGTGAGGAGACTTCCCTGATGCAGCAATGCCGTGACAGGTAGCTGGCCGAGTTTCCCGGAAATTCTCCTGATGGCTTCCCATACTTTCGTAGAACTAGTGGAGCGGGAGATGGAGTTCAAGAACGATTGCCAGGACCGTCGTTTGCTCTCTTTAACCACTCGCGGCGCCTTGGCCCTTGCCACCCGAAAGGCCGCAAGATTGTCAGCTGAGGGACGGCACCTGAAGCGGCGCAGAGCTGCACGGCGGGCTCGGATAGCTGAGCGGCACTCAGTGGTCCACCAAGGGACAGGACGCCTCTTGGGATGACCGGATGACCGTGGGATTGACAATTCAGCAGCATGGGAGATCACGGCTGTAACATGGTCTACCCATTCGTGGACGCTGGCACGGTGTTCCAAAACAGCCAGTTGGCTGAAAAGTGTCCAGTCAGCCCTGCAGAGATGCCACCGGGGCGGTACCGGAAATGCCATAGCCTCATTCAGGAGGCGAATCCAAAGGGGAAAGTGGTCACTAGAATGGAGGTCAGCAGCAACCTCCCACAGAGCAGAATCCGCGAGTGCTGGAGAGCAAAAAGAAAGGTCAATAGCTGATGACGACCCAGAAGCAGTACAGAAATGAGTGGGAGCACCAGAGTTGACGCACAGTTGATGCACAGTTCTTCAGACATCATGAGGCTTTCCAGAATGCGACCCCTGGGGCAAGTAGTCGAAGAGCCCCATAAGACATTATGAGCATTGAAGTCCCCCAGAAGAAGAAATGGGCAGGGGAGTTGGCTAATAAGGTCTGCGAGAGCTTCAGAGTCTATCGCATCCTGAGGTGGTAAGTGAAGTGAACAGACTGTGAGCCTCCGACCCACAAGAAGGTCAACTGCAACTGCTTGCAAGTCTGTAACGAGAGGGAGCTGAGAGGAGGGGTGCATGTCACGGACAAAAACCGCAACACCACCCTTTGTCCTTTCCCCCGTCAGATCATCTTTCCGATAGACGGTATAGCCCCGTAAAGAAGGAGCATCAGTGGCCCGAAAATGTGTCTCTTGGAGACATAAGCACAAAGGGCACTCTCGTACAAGGAGCTGTAATTCGGCCACATGCGTCCTGAACCCATTCAGGTTCCACTGTAATATGGGAGCCAGTGATCAGGGGGGCTGAACTCTCACCCTGCCTCTGGGCTTTGGAGGAGAGCCCGCACTGGCCGGAGATTTATTCCTGGGGCGAGAAGATCGATCCCGGTCGACGTCAATGTCCATCAGCTCCGATGACGACCCACGGGAGACGTCAGACAGTACGATGGCCTCGTCATCGGACCGACCCTGACTAGGCTCCGCAGGTGGCAAAACCCTCAGCTTCGGCGTCTTCGTCTTGGGGGGCTTAGAAGGCAGAGCCTTGTCAACAGGCAGAGCATTACTCGCCCGGGCAGAAGGCCCCATATGGGGAGAGGGAGGAAGTACCCCAATGTCAGCAACCACAGCCTTGTCCGACATTGCGGGGAGAGCTACAGGTTGCAAAACAACCGCAGCAGCACAAGTGCACTGGCAAATGCAGGTATTAGTGCTAACACTAGCAACCTCCGTTTGCATAGCAACAGTGGCCATTTGTACGGGTTTTTTCAGAACGGAAGCGAAAGATGTAGTAAACACAGGAGGTTGCATGGCCTTAAAGAGCTTCTTGGCCTCACCATAGGGGATGCGCTTAGATGTTTTAATCTCCTGTATCTTCCGTTCGTCGAGATAGATGGGGCAGACCCGGCTCCAAACAAGATGACTCCCAGAGCAATTCACGCACTTCACAGGCGATGAACAATCAGCTCCTTCATGGGCAGGCTGACCACATTTACCACAAGTGGCTATCCCATTGCACCCCAACGTAGTATGCCCAAAGCGCTGACATTTAAAGCAGCGCATTGGGTTGGGGAAATATGGCCTTACTGGCAAACGTAAGAACCCTGCTTTAACATGCTCTGGGAGTCGTGGGCAACTGAACGTGAGAATAAACAAGTCGGATTTGACTAGGTCCCCATCGACTCGTTTCATAATATGCTGCACGTCAACAATACCTTCATCAGCCCATTCAGATTTTAACTCGTCTGTGGGGATATCCACCAGGTCCCTACATGTCACAACACCCTTACTGTAGTTCAGAGTGGAGTGAAGCACGGTCTCGATAGCGTACTCAACGAGACAGGTTGCTTTCCGAAGAGAAGCGACTTGACGGGAACTAGATGTCTCAACTAACAGAGTCCCATTGGGCAGTCGCTTCACAGATTTAAGTGTTCCTGCAATTCCCTCAAGACCCTTGTGGATGTAAAAGGGAGAAACCCTCTCAAAGCTACCCTCCTTCCGTTTAATAATCAAAAACACATTCTGATTATCAGCATGTGCTCTGTTACGACAGTCTGACAAATCTCGATCAACACTAGGCGCTGGAGGACTCGCAGCACGAAGTCGTTTCTTCGATGGGGTGTGTTTTCCTACCAGTGGCCCACCCAAGCCACTGGTAGGGGGAAATGTAGAGGTCGAAGGGTCCATTGCGGTACCACGAGCAGCTAGGGAACTAAAGGTCCGCTCAGACAGAGCCCCGCGTGCCTGAGTAAGCCTTATACAACTGGGGTGCGGCATGTGCCCCAGAGGTTGCCCGCTTGCGACTGTTCCACCTCAACAGCCATGCATCTCATAGGCGCGGAGCACACCGGAAGATTGAGGGGTTTTTAGAGAGGTCGGCCTTCCTCGCAATCCAGGCGGTCAAGCCAAGATTACCATTCCCCGCAGCACACAACATTCCACCGCCGCGCCATACGGTGGTCGCTGAAGCATGTCCGGGGGTTACCGTGACAGGAGACTGGCGGCGCCGACCAGTCCCCAGCTCAGGACCCTGGGGTCGCCAAGCCCGTACTCAGCAAATGAATGCCGAGCCCCTGGGGGCAAGGTCCAAGGGATACAGTAAACCTGCACTGTTGCATCGGAATCTAATACTGGTCTCCCAGGAGCCGATCAAAACACAAACTCTTAGAAGATTGACTCCTCTAGTACTTAAGTTGGCATTGACCATTTTGTATTGAATCTCAATGCAATTTCTGTGTTTCATGGTCAATGTGAAATTCCAAGCGATACAGTAAACCTGCACTGGTGCATCGGAATCTAATACTGGTCTCCCAGGAGCCGCTCAAAGCAGAAAATCTTAGAAGATTCACTGTTCTTGTACTTAAGTCGGCATTGTCCCTTTTGTATTCAATGCCGATGCAATTTCTGTGTTTCATGGTCAATGTGAAGTTCCAAGGGATACAGTAAACCTGCACTGGTGTATCGGTATCTAATACTGATCTCCCAGGTGCCGCTCAAACCACAAACTCTTAGAAGATTCACTGTTCTTGTACTTAAGTCGGCGTTGTCCCTTTTGTATTCAATGCCGGTGCATTTTCTGTGTTTCTAGTCAACGTGAAGGTCCAAGGACTACAGTAAACCTGCACTCGTGCATCGGAATCTAGTTCAGGTCACCCAGGAGCCGCTCAAAGCACAAACTCATAGAAGAGTCACTCTTCGTGTACTTAAGACGGCATTGTCCCTTTTGTATTCTATGCCGATGCAATTTCTGTGTTTCATGGTCAATGTGCAGGTCCAAGGGATACAGTAAACCTGCACTGGGGCATCGGAATCTAATACCGGTCTCACAGGAGCCGCTAAAATCACAATCTCTTAGAAGATTCACGCTTCTTGGACTTAAGTCGGAATTGTGCCTTTGGTATTCAATCCCGATGCGATTTTTGTGTTTAATGGTCCATGTGAAAGTCCAAGGGATACAGTGAAACTGCACTGGTGCATCGGAATCTAATATTGGTCTCCCATGAGCCGCTCAAATCACAAACTCTTAGAAGTTTCACTCTTCTTGTACTTAATTCGGCATTGTCCCTTTTGTATACAAACCCGATGCAATTTCTGTATTTCATGGTCAATTTGAAGGTCCAAGGGATACAGTAAACCTGCACTGATGCAGCGGAGTCTAATATTCGTGTACCAGGAGCCGCTGAAATCACAATCTCTTAGAAGATTCACTCTTCTTGGACTTATGTCGGAATTGTGCCTTTTGTAATCAATCCCGATGCAATTTCTGTGTTTCATGGTCAATATGGAACTCCGAGAAATACAGTAAACCTGCACTGGTGCATCGGAATGTAATACTGGTCTCCCAGTAAACGATCAAAGCACAACCTCTTAGAAGATTCACTCCTTTTGTACTTAAGTTTGCATTGACATTTTTGTATTCAATCCCGATGCAAATTCTGTACTTCATGGTCAATAAGAAGGTCAAGGCATACAGTCAACCTCCACTGGTGCATCGGAATCTAATACTGGTCTCCCAGGCGCCGCTCAAACCACAAACTTATAGTAGATTCACTCTTCCTGTACTTAAGTTGGCATTGTCCCTTTTGTATTCAATCCCGATGGAATTTCTGTGTTTCAAGGTCAATGTGAAGGTCCAAGGGATACAGTAAACCTGCACTGGTGCATCGGATTCTAATACTGGTCTCCCAGGAGCCGCTCAAACCACAAACTCTCAGAACATTCACTCTTCTTGTACTTAAGTCGTTCATTGTCCCATTTATTTATAGTCGCGATGGAATTTCTGTGTTTCATGATGAAGGTGAAGGTGCAAGGGATAAAGTAAACCTGCACGGGTGCATCGGAATCTAATACTGGTGTCCCAGGAGCCGATCAAACCACAAGTTCTTAGAAGATACAATCTTCTTGTACTTAAGTCGGGATTGTCCCTGTTGCACTCGATCCCGATGCAATTTCTGTGTTTTATTGTCAATGTGACGGTCCAAGGGATACAATAAACCTGAACTGGTGCATCGGAATCTAATTCTGGTCTCCCAGGAGCCTGTTAAAGCAGATAATCTTAGAAGATTAACTCTTCTTGTACTTAAGTCGGCATTGTGCCTCATGTATCAATCCCAATGCGATTTCTGTGTTTCATGGTCAATGTGAAGGTCCTAGGGATACAGTACACCTGCACTGGTGCATCGGAAACTGGTACTGGTCTCCCAGGAGACGATCAACCCACAAACTCTTAGAAGATCCACTCTTCTTGTACTTAAATCGGCCGTGTCCCTTTTGTATTCAATCCCGAAGCAATTTCTGTGTTTCATGGTCAATGGGAAGCTGCAAGGGATACAGTATAGCTGCACAGGTGCAACGGAATCTGATACTGGTCTCCCAGGAGCCCCTCAAACCACAAACTCTAAGAAGATTCACTCTTCTTGTATATATATCGGCATTGTTCATTATGTATTCAACCCCGATGTAATTTCTGTGTTTAATGGTCAATGTGAATGTCCAAGGGATACAGTTAACCTGCACTGGTGCATCGGAGTCTAATACTGGTTTCCCAGGAGCCGCTCAAAGCACAAACTCTTAGAACATTCTCTGTTCTTGTACTTATGTCGGCATTTTCGTTTCTGTATTCAATCCCGATGCAATTTCTGTGTTTCATGATCAATGTGAAGGTTTAACGGATACAGTAAACCTGTACTGGTGTATCCGAATCTAATACTGGTCTCAAACGACCCGCTCAAACCACAGACTCTTAGAAGATTCACTCCTTTTGTACTTAAGTCGGCATTGTCCATTTTGTATTCAATGCCGATGCAATTTCTGTGTTTAGTGATCAATTTGAAGTTCCAAGGGATACGGAAAACCTGCACTGCTGCATCGGAATCTAATACTGGTCTCCCAGGAGCCGATCAAAACACAAACTCTTAGAAGATTCACTCCTCTAGTACTTCAGTTGGCATTGACCCTTTTGCATTCAATCTCAATGCAATTTCTGTGTTTCATGGTCAATGTGAAATTCCAAGGGATACAGTAAAACTGCACTGGTGCATCGGAATCTAATACTGGTCTCCCAGGAGCCGCTCAAAGCAGAAAATTTTAGAAGATTCACTCTTCTTGTACTTAATTCGGCATTGTCCCTTTTGAATTCAATGCCGATGCAATTTCTGTGTTTCATGGTCAATGTGAAGTTCCAAGGGATACAGTAAACCTGCACTGGTGCATCGGTACCTAATACTGATCTCCCAGGAGCCGCTCAAACCACAAAATCTTAGAAGATTCACTCTTCTTGTACTTAAGTCGGCGTTGTCCCTTTTGTATTCAATACCGATGCATTTTCTGTGTTTCATGGTCAATGTGAAGGTCCAAGGAATACAGTAAACTTGCACAGGTGCATCGGATTCTAATACTTTTCTCCCAGGAGCCGCTCAAAGCACGAACTCTTAGAAGATTCACTCTTCTTGTACTCAAGTCGGCATTGTCCCTTTTGTATTCTATCCCGTTGCGACTTCTGTGTTTCATGGAAAATGTGAAGGTCCAAGGGATACAGTAAACATGCACAGGTGCATCGGAATCTAATACTGGTCTCCCAATAACTGCACAACGCACAAACTCTGAGATGATTTACTCTTCTTGTACTTAAGTCGGCATTGTGCCTTTGGTATTCATTCCCGATCCAACTTTTGTGTTTCATGGTCAGTGTGATGGTCCAAGGGATACAGTAAACTTGAAATGCCACATCCGAATCTAATACTGGTCTCCCAGGAGCCTCTTACAGCAGATGATCTTAGAAGATTCACTCTTCTTGTACTTAAGTCGGCATTGTACCTTTTGTACTCTATGCCGATGTAATTTCTGTGTTTCATGGTCAATGTGAAGGTCCAAGGGATACAGTAAACCTGCAGTGGTGCATCAGAGTCTAGTTTAGGTCACCCAGGAGCCGTTCAAAGCACAAACTCTTAGAAGATTCACTCCTCGAGTACTTAAGTCGGCATTGTACCTTTTGTACATTGTGCGTTTTGTATTCTATCCCGTTGCGATTTCTGTGTTTTATGGTCAATATGAAGGTCCAAGGGATACAGTAAACAAGCACTGGTGCATCAGAGTCTAGTTTAGGTCACCCAGGAGCCGCTCAAAGCACAAACTCTTAGATTTCTGTGTTTTATGGTCAATATGAAGGTCCAAGGGATACAGTAAACAAGCAGTGGTGCTTCAGAGTCTAGTTTAGGTCACCCAGGAGCCGCTCAAAGCACAAACTCTTGGAAGATTCACTCCTCGAGTACTTAAGTCGGCATTGTACCTTTTGTACCCTATGCCGATGTAATTTCTGTGTTTCATGGTCAATGTGAAGGTCCAAGGGATACAGTAAACCTGCAGTGGTGCATCGGATTCTAATACTGGTCTCCCAGGAGCCGCTAAAATCACAATCTCTTAGAAGATTCACTCTTCTTGTACTGAAATCGACAGTGTACCTTTTCTAGTCAATCCCGAAGCAATGTCTGTGTTTCATGGTCAATGGGAAGGTGCAAGGGATACAGTATAGCTGCGCAGGTGCAACGGTATCTAGTACTGGTCTCCAAGAAGCCCCTCAAACCACAAACTCTTAGAAGGTTCCCTTCTGCTTGTAGTTAAGTCGGCATTGTTCATTATGTATTCAACCCCGAAGTAATTTCTGTGTTTAATGGTCAATGTGAAGGTCCAAGGGATACAGTAAACCTGCACTGGTGCATCGGAGTCTAATACTGGTTTTCCAGGAGCCACTCAAACCACAACCTCTTAGAAGAATCACTCTTTTTTTACGTAAGTCGTCACTGTCCGTATTATATACAATCCCGATGTAATTTCTGTGTTTCATGGTCAATGTGAAGGTCAAAGGGATACGGTAAACCTGCACTTGTCCATCGGAATCTAATACTGGTCGGCTAAGAGCCGCTCTAAGCAGTAACTCTTAGAATTTACACTCTCCTTGTACTCCAGACGGCATTGTACCTTTTGTATTCAATCCCGATGCCATTTCTGTATTTCATGGTCATTGTGAAGGTCCAAGGGATATAGTAGACCTGCCCTGCTTAATCGGAGCCTAATACTGGTGGCCGAAGAGCCGCTCAAACCGAAAACTCTTATAAGATACACTGTTCTTGTACTTAAGTCAGCATTGTCCCTTATGTATTCAATACCGATGCAATTTCTGTGTTTCATTATCAATTTGAAGGTCCAAGGGATACAGTAAACCTGCACTGCTGCTTCGGAATCCAATACTGCTCTCCCAGGAGCCGATCAAAACACAAACTATCAGAAGATTCCTTCCAGTAGTACTTGAGTTGGCATTGACCCTTTTGAATTCAATCTCAATGCAATTTCTGTGTTTCATGGTCAATGTGAAATTCCAAGGGATACAGTAAACCTGCTCTGGTGCATCGGAATCTAATACTGGTCTCCCAGGAGCCGCTGAAACCACAAACTCTTCGAAGATTCACTCTTCTTGTACTTAAGTCAGCGTTGTCCCTTTTGCATTCAATGCCGATGCATTTTCTGTGTTTCATGGTCAATGTGAAGGTCCAAGAGATACAGTAAACCGGCACTGGTGCATCGGATTCTAATACTGTTCTCCCACGAGCCGCTTAAAGCACGAACTCTTAGAGGATTCACTCTTCTTGTACTTAAGTCGGCATTGTGCCTTTTGTATTCTATCCCGTTTCGATTTCTGTGTTTCATGGTCAATGTGAGGGTCCAAGGGATACAGTAAACATGCACTGGTGCATCGGAATCTAGATCAGGTCACCCAGGAGCCGCTCAAAGCACAAAGTCTTAGTAGATTCACTCTTCGTGTACTTAAGTCGGCATTGTCCATTTTGTATTCTATGCCGATGCAATTTCTGTGTTTCATGGTCAATGTGAAGGTCCAAGGGATACAGTAAACCTGCACTGGGGCATCGGAATCTAATACTGGTCACCCATGAGCCACTCATATCACAAACTCTTAGAAGTTTCACTCTTCTTGTACTTAAGTCGGCATTATCCCTTTTGAATTCAAATCCGATGCAATTTCTATATTTCATGGTCAATTTGAAGGTCCAAGGGATACAGTAAACCAGCACTGGTGAATCGCATTCTAATACTGGTCTCCCAGGAGCCGCTCAAAGCACAAACTCGTAAAATATTCACACTTCCTGTACTTAAGTCGGCATTGTGCCTCTTGTATTCAATCCCGATGCGATTTCTGTGTTTCATGGTCAATGTGAAGGTCCTAGGGATACTGTACACCTGCACTGGTGAATCGGAATCTGGTACTTGTCTCCCAGGAGACGATCAAACCACAAACTCTTAGAAGATCAACTCTTCTTGTACTTAAATCGGCAGTGTCCCTTTTGTATTCAATCCCGAAGCAATTTCTGTGTTTCATGACCAATTGGAAGGTGCAAGGAATACAGTATAGCTGCACAGGTGCAACGAAAACTAATACTGGCCTCCCAGGAGCCCCTCAAACCACAAACTCTTAGAAGTTTCACTCTTCTTCTATATAAGTCGGCATTGTTCATTATGTATTCAAGCCCGATGTAATTTCTGTGTTTAATAGTCAATGTGAAGGTCCAAGGGATACAGTAAACCTGCTCTGGTACATCGGAGTCTAATGCTGGTTTCCCAGGAGCCGCTCAAAGCACTAACTCTTAGAATATTCACTGTTCTTGTACTTATGTCGGCATTTTCGCTTCTGTATTCAGTCCCGATGCAATTTCTGTGTTTCATGCTCAATGTGAAGGTTTAAGGGATACAGTAAACCTCTACTGGTGTATCGGAATCTAATACTGGTCTCCCTGGAGCCGCTCAAATTACAAACTCTTAGAAGATTCACACCTCTTGTACTTAAGTCGTCACTGTCCGTTTTGTATTCAATCCCGATGGAATTTCTGTGTTTCATGGTCAATGTGAAGGTCCAAGGGATAAAGTAAACCTGCACTGGTGCATCGGACTATAATACTGGTCGCTTAATAGCCGCTCTAAGGAGTAACTCTTAGAAGATGCACTCTCCTTGTACTTAAGTCGACATTGTACCTTTTGTATTCAATCCCGATGCAATTTCTGTGTTTCATGATCAATTTGAAGGTCCAAGGGATACAGTAAACCAGCACTGCTGCATCGGCATCCAATACTGGTCTCCCAGGAGCCAATCAAAACACAAACTCTTAAAAGATTCACTCCTCTAGTACTTAAGTTGGCATTGGCCCTTTTGTATTCAATATCAATGCAATTTCTGTGTTTCATGGTCAATGTGAAATTCCAAGGGATACAGTAAACCTGCACTGGTGCATCGGAATCTAATACTGGTCTCTCAGGAGCCGCTCAAAGCAGAAAATCTTAGAAGATTCACTCTTCTTGTACTTAAGTCGGCATTGTCCTTTTTGTATTCAATGCCGATGCAATTTCTGTGTTTCATGGTCAATGTGAAGTTCCAAGGGATACAATAAAACTGCACTGAAGCATCGATTCCTAATACTGATCTCCGAGGGGCCGCTCAAACCACAAATCTATAGAAGATTCACTCTTCTTGTACTTAAGTCAGCATTGTCCTTTTTGTATTCTATCCCATTGCGATTTCTGTATTTCATGGACAATGTGAAGGTGCAAGGCAGGCAGTAAACATGCACAGGTGCATCGGAATCTAATACTGGTCTCCCAAAAACTGCACAACGCACAAACGTTTAGATGATTAACTCTTCTTGTACTTAAGTCGGCATTGTGCCTTTGGTATTCATTCCCGATGCAACTTTTGTGTTTCATGGTCAATGTGACGGTCCAAGGGATACAGTAAACCTGAACTGGTGCATCGTAATCTAATACTGGTCTCCCAGTAGCCTCTTAAAGCAGATAATCTTAGAAGATTCACTCTTCTTGTACTTAAGTCGGCATTGTGCATTTTGTATTCTATCCCGTTGCGATGTCTGTTTTTCATGGTCAATGTGAAGGTCCAGGGGATACAGTAAACATGCACTGGTGCATCAGAGTCTAGTTCAGGTCATCCAAGAGCCGCTCAAAGCACAAATTCTTTTAAGATTCACTCTTCGAGTACTTAAGTCTGCATTGTCCCTTTTGTACTCTATGCCGATGCAATTTCTGTGTTTCATGGTCAATGTGAAGGTCCAACGTATACAGTAAACCTGCACTGGTGAATCGGACTCTAATACTGGTCTCCCAGGAGCCGTTCAACGCACAAACTCTTAAAATATTCACTCTTCCTGTACTTAAATCTGCTTTGTGCCTTTTCAATTCAATCCCAATGCGATTTCTGTGTTTCATGGTCAATGTGAAGGTCCAAGGGATACAGTCAACCTGCACTGGTCCATCGGAATCTAATACTGGTCTTCCATGAGCCGCTCAAATCAAAAACTCTTAGTAGATACACTCTTCTTGTACTGAAGTCGGCATTGTCCCTTTTGTATTCAAACCCGATGCAATTTCTGTATTTCATGGTCAATTTGAAGGTCCAGGGGATATAGTGAACCTGCACTTGTGCATCGGAATCTAATACTGGTCTCCCAGGAGCCGCTCAATGCACTAACTCTTAGAGGATTCATTCTTCTTGTACTTAAGTCGGCATTGTCCCTTTTGTATTCAATGCCGATGCAATTTCTGTATTTCATGGTCAATTTGAAGGTCCAAGGGTTACAGTAAACCTGCACTGGTGAACCGGAATCTAATACTGGTCTCCCAGGAGCCGCTCAAAGCACAAACTCTTAAAAGATTCACACTTCCTGTACTTAAGTCTGCTTTGTGCCTTTTGTATTCAATCCCAATGCCATTTCTGTGTTTCATAGTCAATGTGACGGACCAAGGGATTCAGTAAACCAGAACTGGTGCATCGGAATCTAATTCTGGTCTCCCAGGAGCCTCTTGAAGCAGATAATCTTAGAAGATTCACTCTTCTTGTACTTAAGTCGGCATTGTGCCTCTTGTATTCAATCCCGAGGTGATTTCTGAGTTTCATGGTCAATGTGAGGGTCCTAGGGATACTGTACATCTGCACTTGTGCATCGGAATCTGGTACTGGTCTCCCAGGAGACGATCAAACCACAAACTCTTAGAAGATAAACTCTTCTTGTACTTAAATCGGCAGTGTCCATTTTGTATTCAATCCCGAAGCAATTTCTGTGTTTCATGGTCAATGGGAGGGTGCAAGGGATACAGTAAAGCTGCACAGGTGCAACGAAATCTAATACTGGTCTCCCAGGAGCCCCTCAATCCACAAACTCTTAGAAGATTCACTCCTCTTGTATATAAATCAGCATTGTTCATTATGTATTCAACCCCGCTGTAATTTCTGTGTTTCATGGTCAGTGTGAAGGTCCAAGGGATACAGTAAACCTGCACCGGTGCATCGGAGTCTAATACTGGTGGCCGAGGAGCCGCTCAAACCGAAAACACTTAGAACATACACTATTCTTGTACTTTAGTCGACATTGTCCCTTTTGTATTCAATGCCGATGCAATTTCTGTGTTTCATGGTCAACGTGAAGTTCCAAGGGATACAGTAAACCGGCACTGGTGCATCGGATTCTAATACTGTTCTCCCAGGAGCCGCTCAAAACTCGAACTCTTAGAAGATTCACTCTTCTTACACTTAAGTCGGCATTGCGCCTTTTGTATTCTATCCCGTTGCGACATCTGTGTTTCATGGTCAATGTGAAGGTCCAAGGGATAAGGCAAACATGCACTGGTGCATCGGAATCTAGTTCAGGTCACCCAGGAGCCGCTCAAAGCACAAACCCTTAGAAGATTCACCCTTTGTGTACTTAAGTCGGCATTGTCCGTTTTGTATTCAATCTCGAAGTAATTTCGGTGTTTCATGGTCAATGTGAAGGTCCAAGGGATACAGTAATCCTGCACTGGTGCATCGGAATCTATTACTGGTCGCAAAAGAGACGCTCTAAGCAGTAACTCTTAGAAGATACACTCTTATTGTACTTAAGTCGGCATTGTACCTTTTGTATTCAATCCCGATGCAATTTCTGTGTTTCATGGTCAATGTGAAGGTCCAAGGGATACAGTAAACCTGCACCGGTGCATCGGAGTCTAATACTGGTGGCTGAGGAGCCGCTCAAACCGAAAACTCTTAGAACATACACTATTCTTGTACTTTAGTCGGCATTGTCCCTTTTGTATTCAATCCCGATGCAATTTCTGTGTTTCATGGTCATGGTGAAGTTCCAAGGGATACAGTAAACCTGCACTGGTGCATCGGTACCTAAAACTGATCTCCCAAGAGCCGCTCCAACCACAAACCCTTAGAAGACTCACTCTTCTTGTACTTAAGTTGGCGTTGTCCCTTTTGTATTCAATGCCGATGCATTTTCTGTGTTTCATGGTCAATGTGAAGGACCAAGGGATACAGTAAACCGGCACTGGAGCATCCGATTCTAATAATGGTCTCCCAGGAGCCGCTCAAATCATGAACTCTTAGAAGATTCACTCTTCTCGTACTTAAGTCGGCATTGTGCCTTTTGTATTCTATCCCGTTGCGATTTCTGTGTTTCATGGTCAATGTGAAGGTCCAAGGGATACAGTAAACATGCACTGGTGCATCTGAATGTAGTTCAGGTCACCCAGGAGCCGCTCAAAGCACAAACTCTTAGAAGATTCACTCTTCGTGTACTTAAGTCGGCATTGTGCATTTTATATTCTATGCCGATGCAATTTCTGTGTTTCATGGTCAATGTGAAGGTCCAAGGGATACAGTAAACCTGCACTGGTGCAGCGGAAACTAATACTGGTCTCCCAGGAGCCACTAAAATCACAATCTCTTAGAAGATTCACTCTTCTTGTATTTACGTCGGCATGTGCCTTTTGTATTAAATCCCGATGCGATTTTTGTGTTTCATGGTCAATGTGAAAGTCCAAGGTATACAGTTAACCTGCACTGGTGAATCGGAATCTAATACTGGTCTCCCAGGAGCCGCTCAAAGCACAAACTCTTAGAAGATTCAATCTTCTTGTACTTAAGTCGGCATTCTCCCTTTTGAATTCAAACCCGATGCAATTTCTGTATTTCAAGGTCAATTTGAAGGTCCAAGGGATACAGTTAACCTGCACTGGTGAATCGGAGTCTAATACTGCTGTCCCAGGAGCCGCTCAAACCACAAACTCTTAGAAGATACACTCTACTTGTACTTAAGTCGTCACTGTCCGTTTTGTATCCAATCTCGATGCAATTTCTGTGTTTCATGGTCAATGTGAGAGTCCAAGCGATACAGTAAACCTGCACTGGTGCATCGGACTGTAATACTGCTCTCCCAGGAGTCGATCAAAGCACAAACTAATAGAAGATTTACTCCTCTTGTACTCAAGAGGGCATTGACCAATTTCTATTCAATCCCGATGCAATTTCTCTGTTTTATGGTCAATGTGAAATTCCAAGGGATACAGTAAAACTGAACTGGTGCATCGGAATTCAATACTGGTCTCCCAGGAGCCGCTCAAAGCATAAACTCTTAGAGGATTCACTCTTCTTGTGCTTAAGTCGGCATTGTCCCTTTTGTATTCAATGCCTATGCAATTTCTGTGTTTCATGGTGAATGTGAAGGTCCAAGGGATACAGTAAACCGGCACTGGTGCATCGGAATCTAATACTGGTCTCCCAGAAGCCACTCAAACCACAACCTCTTAGAAAAATCTCTCTTTTTGTACTTGAGCCGTCACTGTCCGTTTTGTATTCAATCCCGATGTAATTTCTGTGTTTCATGATCAATGTGACGGTCCAAGGGATACAGTAAACCTGCACTGGTCCATCGTAATCTAATACTGGTCGCTTACGAGCCGCTATAAGCAGTAACCCTTAAAAGATACACTCTTCTTGTACTTCAGTCAGCATTGTCCCTTTTGTATTCAATCCCGATACAATTTCTGTGTTACATGATCAATTTGAAGGTCCAAGGGATACAGTAAGACCTGCACTGCTGCATCGGAATCTAATACTGTTCTCCCAGGTGCCGATCAAAACACAAACTCTTAGAAGATTCACTCCTCTAGTACTTAAGTTGGCATTGACCCTTTTGAATTCAATCTCAATGCATTTTCTGTGTTTCATGGTCAATGTGAAATTCCAAACGGTACAGTAAACCTGCTCTGGTGCATCGGAATCTAATACTGGTCTCCCAGGGGCCGCTCAAACCAGAAAATCTTAGAAGATTCACTCTTCTTGTACTTAAGTTGGCTTTGTCCCTTTTGTATTTAATGCCGATGCAATTTCTGTGTTTCACGGTCAATGTGAAGTTCCAAGGGATACAGTAAACCTCCACTGGGGCGTCGGAATCTAATACAGGTCTCCCATGAGCCGCTCAAATCACAAACTCTTGAACTTTCACTCTTCTTGTACTTAAGTCGGCATTGTCCATTTTGGATTCAAATCCGATGCAATTACTGTATTTCATGGTCTATTTGAAGGTCCAAGGGATACAGTAAACCTGAACTGGGGCATCGGAATCTAATACTGGTCTCCCATGAGGCGCTCAAATCACAAGCTCTAAGAAGTTTCACTCTTCTTGTACTTAAGTCGGCATTGTCCCTTTTGAATTCAACTCCACTGCAATTTCTATATTTCATGGTCAATTTGAAGGTCCAAGGGATACAGTAAACCTGCACTGGTCAATCGGAATCTAATACTGGTCTCCCAGGAGCCGCTCGAAGCACGAACTCTTAAAAGATTCGCACTTCCTGTACTTAAGTCTGCTTTGTGCCTTTTGTATTCAATCCCAATGCGACTTCTGTGTTTTATGGTCAATGTGACGGTCCAAGGGATACAGTAAACCAAAACTGGTGCATCGGAATCTAATACTCGCCTCCCAGGAGCCTCTTAAGGCAGATATTCTTAGAAGATTCACTCTTGTTGTACTTAAGTCGGTATTGTGCCTCTTGTATTCAATCCCGATGCGATTTCTGTGTTTCATGGTCAATGTGAAAGTCCAAGGGATACAGTAAACCTGCACTGGTGCATCGGAATCTAATACTGGTCTCCCAGGAGCCGCTCAAAGCACAAACTCTTAGAAGACTCACTCTTCTTGTACTGACGTCGGCGTTGTCCCTTTTGAATTCAAACCCGTTGCAATTTCTGTATTTCAAGGTCAATTTGAAGGTCCAAGGGATACATTAAACCTGCACTGGTGCATCGGAGTCTAATACTGTCGTCCCAGGAGCCGTTCAACCACAAACTCTGAGAATATACACTCTACTTGTACCTAAGTCGTCACTGTCCGTTTTGTATCCAATCCCGATGCAATTTCTGTGTTTCATGATCAATGTGAAAGTCCAAGGGATACAGTAAAACTGCTCTGGTGCATCGGAATCTAATACTGATCTCCCAGCAGCCGATCAAACCACAAACTCTTAGAAGATTTACTCCTCTTGTATATAAGTTGGCATTTACCCTTTTGTATTCAATCCCGATGCAATTTCTGTGTTTCATGGTCAATATGAAATTCCAAGGGATACAGCAAACCTGCACTGGTGCATCGGAATCTAATACTGGTCTCCCAGGAGCCGCTCAAAGCACAAACTCTTAGAGGAGTCACTCTTCTTGTACTTAATTCGGCATTGTCCCTTTCTATTATATGCCTATGCAATTTCTGTGTTTCATATTGAATGTGAAGGTCCAAGGGATACAGGAAACCGGCACTGGTGCATCGGAATCTAATACTGGTCTCCCAGAAGCCGCTCAAACCACAAACTCTTAGACGATTCACTCTTCTTGTACTTGAATCGGCAGTGTCCCTTTTGTATTCAATCCCGATGAAATTTCTGTATTTCATGGTCAATGGGAAGGTCCAAGTGATAGAGTATACCTGCACTGGTGCAACGGAATCTAATACTGGTCTCCCAGGAGCCGCTCAAACCACAAACTTTTAGAAGATTCACTCTTCTTGTACTTAAGTCGGCATTGTCCCTTTTGTATTCAACCCCCATGTAATTTCTGTGTTTAATGGTCAATGTAAAAGTCCAAGGGATACAGTAAACCTGCACTGGCGCATCGGAATCTAATTTTGCTCTCCCATGAGTCGCTCAAATCACAAACTCTTAGAAGATTCACTCTTTTTGTACTTAAGTCGGCATTGTCCCTTTGGTATTCAAACTCGATGCAATTTCTGTATTTCATGGTCAACTTGAAGGTCCAAGGGATATAGCAAACCTGCACTGGTGCATCGGAATCTAATACTGGTCTCCCAGTAGCTGATCAAAGCACAACTTCTTAGAAGATTCACTCCTCTTGTACTTAAGTTGGCATTGACCCTTTTGTATTCAATGACGATGCAATTTCTGTGTTTCATGGTCAATGTGAAATTCCAAGGGATACAGTAAACCTGCACTGGCGCATCGGAATCTAATTCTGCTCTCCCATGAGTCGCTCAAATCACAAACTCTTAGAAGACTCACTCTTCTTGTACTTAAGTCGTTCATTTTCCCTTTTATTATTAATCGCGATGACATTTCTGTGTTTCATGGTCAATGTGAAGGTGCAAGGGATACAGTAAACCTGCACTGGTGCATCGGAATCTAATACTGGTGTCCCAGGAGCAGCTCAAACGACAAGTTCTTAGAAGATACACTCTTCTTGTACTTTGGTCGGGATTGTCCATTTTGTATTCAATCCCGATGCCATTTCTATGTTTCATGGTCAATGTTACGGTCCAAGGGATACAGTAAACTGGAACTGGTGCATCGGAATCTAATACTGGTCTCCCAGGAGCCGGTTAAAGCAGATAATCTTAGAAGATTCACTCTTCTTGTACTTAAGTCGGCATTGTGCCTCTTGTATTCAATCCCGATGCGATTTCTGTATTTCATGGTCAATATGAAGGTCCTAGGGATACAGTAAACCTGCCCTAGTGCATAGGAATCTAGTACTGGTCTCCCAGGAGACGATCAAACCACAAACTCTTACAAGGTCCACTCTTCTTGTACTTAAATCGGCAGTGTCCCTTTTGTATTCAATCCCGAAGCAATTTCTGTGTTTCATAGTCAATGGGAAGGTGCTAGGGATACACTATAGCTGCGCAGGTGCAACGGAATCTGATACTGGTCTCCCAGGAGCACCTCAAACCACAAACTCTTAGAAGATTCACTCTTCTTGTACTTAAGTCGGCATTGTCCATTTTGTTTTCTATGCCGATGCAATTTCTGTGTTTCTTGGTCAATTTGAAGGTCCAAGGGATACAGTTAACCTGCACTGGGGCATCGGAATCAAATACTGGTCTCCAATGAGCCGCTCAAATCACAAGCTCTTAGAAGTTTCACTCTTCTTGTACTTCAGTCAGCATTGTCCCCTTTGAATTCAAATCCGATGCAACTTTTTTATTTCATGGTCAATTTGAAGTTCCAAGGGACACAGTAAACCTGCACTGGTGAATCGGAATCTAATACTGGTCTCCCAGGAGCCGCTCAAAGCACGAACTCTTAAAAGATTCACACTTCCTGTACTTAATTCTGCTTTGTGCCTTTGTATTCAATCCCAATGCGCTTTCTGTGCTTCATAGTCAATGTGACGGTCCAAGGGATACAGTAAACCAGAACTGGTGCATCGGAATCTAATACTTGTCTCCCAGGAGCCTCTTAAAGCAGATATTCTTAGAAGATTCACTCTTCTTGTACTAAAGTCGGCATTGTGGCTCTTGTATTCTATCCCGATGCGATTTCTGTGTTTCATGGTCAATGTGAAGGTCCTAGGGATACAGCAAACATGCACTGGTGCATCGGAATCTAGTACTGGTCTCCCTGGAGACGATCAAACCACAGACTCTTAAGTGTCCATTTTGTATTCAATCCCGAAGCAATTTCTGTGTTTCATGGTCAATGGGAAGGTCCAAGGGATACAGTATAGCTGCACAGGTGCAACGGAATCAAATACTGGTCTCCCAGGAGCCCCTAAAACCACAAATTCTTAGAAGATTCTCTCTTCTTGTACTTAAGTCGGAATTGTCCCTTTTGTATTCAACCCCGATGTAATTTCTTTGTTTAATGGTCAATGTAAAAGTCCAAGGGATACAGTAAACCTGCACTGGTGCATCGGAATCTAATACTGGTCGCTTAGGAGCCGCTCTGAGCAGTAACTCTTAGAAGATACACTCTTCTTGTACTTAAGTCGGCATTGTACTTTTTGTATTCAATCCCGATGCAATTTCTCTGATTCATGGTCAGTGTGAAAGTCCAAGGGGTACAGTAAACCTGCAACTGCTGCATCGGAGTCTAATACTGGTGTCCGAGGAGCCCCTCCAATAGAAAACTCTTAGAAGATACACTATTCTCGTACTTAAGTTGTCATTGTCCCTTTGTATTCAATCCCGATGCAATTTCTGTGTTTCATGTTCAATTTGAAGGTTCAAGGGATACAGTAAACCTGCACTGCTGCATCGGAATCTAATACTGGTCTCCCAGGAGAAGATCGAAACACAAACTCTTAGAAGAATCACTCCTCTAGTACTTAAGTTGCCATTGACCCTTTTCTATTCAAACTCAATCCAATTTCTGTGTTTCATGGCCAATGTGAAATTCCAAGGGATACAGTAAACCTGCACTGGTGCATCGGAATCTAATTCTGGTCTCCCAGGAGCTGCTCAAAGCAGAAAGTCTTAGAAGATTCACTCTTCTTGTACTTAAGTCGGCATTGTCCCTTTTGTATTCAATGCCGATGCAATTTCTGTGTTTCATGGTCAATGTGAAGATCCAAGGGAAACAGTAAACCTGCACTGGTGCATCGGTATCTAATTCTCGTCTCCCATGAAGCGCTCTAATCACAAACTCTTAGAAGACTTGCTTTTCTTGTACTTAAGTCGATCATTTTCCCTTTTATTATTAATCGCGATGAAATTTCTGTGTTTCATGGTCAATGTGAAGGTGCAAGGGATACAGTAAACGTGCACTGGTGCATCGGAATCTAATACTGGTGTCCCAGGAGCCGCTCAAACCACAAGCCCGTAGAAGATACACTCTTCTTGTACTTTGGTCGGGAATGTCCCTTTTGTATTCAATCCCGATGCCATTTCTGTGTTTCATGGTCAATGTTACGGTCCAAGGAATACAGTAAACCTGAACTGGTGCATCGGAATCTAATACTGGTCTCCCAGGAGCCGGTTAAAGCAGATAATCTTAGAAGATTCACTCTTCTTGTACTTAAGTCGGCATTGAGCCTCTTGTATTCAATCCCGATGCGATTTCTGTGTTTCATGGTCAATATGAAGGTCCTAGGGATACAGTAAACCTGCACTAGTGCATCGGAATCTAGTACTGCTCTCCCAGGAGACGATGAAACCACAAACTCTTAGAAGGTCCACTCTTCTTGTACTTAAATCGGCAGTGTCCCTTTTGTATTCAATCCCGAAGCAATTTCTGTGTTTCATGGTCAATGGGAAGATGCAAGGGATACACTATAGCTGCGCAGGTGCAACGGAATCTGATACTGGTCTCCCAGGAGCCCCTCAAACCACAAACTCTTAGAAGATTCACTCTTCTTGTACTTAAGTCGGCATTGTCCCTTTTGAATTCAAATCCGATGCAATTTCTGTATTTCATGGTGAATTTGAAGGTCCAAGGTACACAGTAAACCTGCACTGGTGAATCGGAATCTCATACTGGTCTCCCAGGACCCGCTCAAAGCACGAACTCTTAAAAGATTCACACTTCCTGAACTTAAGTCTGCTTTGTGAATTTTGTATTCAATCCCAATGCGATTTCTGTGTTTCATAGTCATTGTGACGGTCCAAGGCATACAGTAAACCAGAACTGGTTCAACGGAATCTAATACTTGTCTCTCAGGAGCCTCTTAAAGCAGATATTCTTAGAAGATTCACTCTTCCTGTACTAAAGTCGGCATTGTGCCTCTTGTATTCAATCCCGATCCGATTTCTGTGTTTCATGGTCAATGTGAAGGTCCTAGGGATACAGTAAACATGTACTAGTGCATCGGAATCTAGTACTGGTCTATCAGGAGACGATCAAACCACAAACTCTTAGAAGATTCACTCTTCTTGTACTTAAATCAGAAGTGTCCCTTTTGTATTCAATCCCGAAGCAATTTCTGTGTTTCATGGTCAATGGGAAGGTGCAAGGGATACAGTATAGCTGCACAGGTGTAACGGAATCTAACACTGGTCTCCCAGGAGCCCCTGAAACTACAAACTCTTAGAAGACTCGCTCTTCTTGTACTTAAGTCGGTATTGTTCATTATGTATTCAACCCAGATATAATTTCTGTGTTCCATAGTCAATGTGAACGTCCAAGGGATACAGTAAACCTGTACTGGTTTATCGGAATCTAATACTAATCTCCCAGGAGCCGCTAATACAACAAACTCTTAGAAGATTCACTCTTTTTGTACTTAAGTCATCACTGTCCGTTTTTTATTCAATCCCGATGCAATTTCTGTGTTTCATGGTGAATGTGAAGGTCCTACGGATACAGTAAACCTGCACTGGTGCATCGGAATCTAATACTGGTCTCCCAGGAGCCGCTCAAAGCACTAACTCTTAAAGGATTCACTCTTCTTGTACTTAGGTCGGCATTGTCCCTTTTGTATTCAATGCCGATGCAATTTCGGTGTTTCATGGTCAATGTGAAGGTCCAAGATATACAGTAAAGCTGCACTGGTGCATCGGAATCTAATACTGGTCGCTTAGGAGCCGCTCTAAGCAGTAACTCTTAGAAGATACACTCTTCTTGTACTTAAGTCGGCATTGTACCTTTTGTATTCAATCCCGGTGCAAAGTCTGTGTTTCATGGTCAATGTGAAGGGCCAAGGGATACAGTAAACCGGCACTTGTGCATCGGATTCTAATACTGGTCTCCCAGGAGCCGCTCAAAGCACGAACTCTTGGAAGATTCACTCTTCTTGTACTTAAGTCGGCATTGTGCCTTTTGTACTCTATCCCGTTGCGATTTCTGTGTTTCATGGTCATTGTGAAGGTCCAAGGGATACAGTAAACATGCACTGGTGCATCGGAATCTAGTTCAGGTCACCCAGGAGCCGCTCAAAGCACAAACTCTTAGATGATTCACTCTTCGTGTACTTAAGTTGGCATTGACCCTTTTGCATTCAATCCTGATGCAATTTCTGTGTTTCATGGTCAATGTGAAACTCCAAGGGATACAGTAAACCTGCAGTGGTGCATCCGAATTTAATACTGGTCTCCCAGGAGCCGCTCAAAGCACAAACTCTTAGAGGATTCAGTCTTCTTGTACTTCAGTCGGCATTGTCCCTTTTGTATTAAATGCCTATGCAATTTCTGTGTTTCATGGTGAATGTGAATGTCCAAGGGATGCAGTAAACCTGCACTGGTGCATCGCAATCTAATACAGGTTTCCCAGGAGCCGCTCAAACCACAAGCTCTTAGAAGATACACTCTTCTTGTACTTAGGTCGGGATTGTCCTTTTTGTATTCAATCCCGACGCAATTTCTGTGTTTCATGGTCAATGTGACGGTCCAAGGAACACAGTACACCTGAACTGGTGCATCGGAATCTAATACTGGTCTCCCAGGAGCCTCTTAAAGCAGATAAACTTAGAAGATTCACTCTTCTTGCACTTAAGTTCGCATTGTGCCACTTGTATTCAATCCCGACGCAATTTCTGTGTTTCATGGTCAATGTGACGGTCCAAGGAACACAGTACACCTGAACTGGTGCATCGGAATCTAATACTGGCCTCCCAGGAGCCCCTCAATCCACAAACTCTTAGAAGATTCACTCTTCTTGTACTTAGGTCGGTATTCTTCATTATGTATTCAACCCCGATGTAATTTCTGTGTTTAATGGTCAATGTGAAGGTGCAAGGGATACAGTACACCTGCACGGGTGCATGGGAGTATAATACTGGTTTCCCAGGAGCCGCTCAAAGCACAAGCTCTTAGAAGATTCACTCTTCTTGTACTTAAGTCGACATTGTGAATTTTGTATTCTATCCCGTTGCGATTTCTGTGTTTCATGGTCAATGTGAAGGTCCAAGGGATACAGTATACCTGCACTGGTGCGACGGAGTCTAATACTGGTCTCCCAGGAGCCGCTCAAACCGCAAACTCTTAGAAAATACAGTCTTCTTGCACTAAAGTCGGCATTGTGCCTTTTGTATTCAATCCCAATGCAATTTCTGTGTTTCATTGTCAATATGAAAGTCCAAGGGATACAGTAAACCTGCACTGGTGCATCGGAATCTAATACTGCTCTCCCAGGAGCCGATATAAGCACAAACTCTTAGAAGATTCACTCTTTTTATATATAGGTCGGGATTGTCCCTTTTGTATTCAATCCCGATGCAAATTCTGTATTTCATGATCAATGTGAAGGTCCAAGGGATACAGTAAACCTCCACTGGTGCATCGGAGTCTAATACTGGTGACCGAGGAGCCGCTCAAACAGAAACTCTTAGAAGATGCACTATTCTTGTACTTAAGTCGGCATTGTCCCTTTTGTATTCAATCCCGATGCAATTTCGGTGTTTCATGATCAATTTGAAGGTCTAAGGGAAACAGTAAACCTGCACTGCTGCATCGGAATCTAATACTGGTCTCCCAGGAGCCGATCAAAACACAAACTCTTAGAAGAATCACTCCTCTAGTACTTAAGATGCCATTGACCCTTTTGTAGTCAATCTCAATGCAATTTCTGTGTTTCATGGTCACCGCGAAATTCCAAGGGATACAGTAAACCTGCACTGGTGCATCGGAATCTAATACTGGTCTCCCAGGAGCCGCTCAAAGCAGAAAATCTTAGAAGATTCACTCTTCTTGTACTTAAGTCGGCATTGTCCCTTTTGTATTCAATGCCGATGCAAATTCCGTGTTTCATGGTCAATGTGAAGTTCCAAGGGATACAGTAAACGTGCACTGGTGCATCGGGATCTAATACTGATCTCCCAGGAGCCGCTCAAACCACATACTCTTAGAAGATGCACTATTCTTGTACTTAATTCGGCGTTGTCCCTTTTGTATTCTATGTCGATGGATTTTCTGTTTTTCATGGTCAATGTGGAGGCCCAACGGATACAGTATACCGGCACTGGTGCTTCGGATTCTAATACTGTTCCCCCCGGAGCGGCTCAAAGCACGAACTCTTAGAAGATTCACCATTCTTGTACTTAAGTCGACATTGTGAATTTTGTATTCTATCCCGTTGCGATTTCTGTGTTTCATGGTCAATGTGAAGGTCCAAGGGATACAGTAAACATGCACTGGTGCATCGGAGTGTAGTTCAGGTCACCCAGGAGCCGCTCAAAGCACAAACTCTTAGAAGATTCACTCTTCGTGTACTTAAGTCGGCATTGTCCCTTTTGTACTCTATTCCGATGCAATTTCTGTGTTTCATGGAAAATGTGAAGGACCAAGGGATACAGTAAACCTGCAATGGTGCATCGGAATCTAATACTGGTCTCCCAGGAGCCGCTAAAATCACAATCTCATAGAAGATTCACTCTTCTTGTACTTAAGTCGGCATTGTGCCTTTTGTATTCAATCCCGATGCCATTTTTGTGTTTCATGGTCAATGTGGAGGTCCAAGGTATACAGTAAACGTGCACTGGTGAATCGGAATCTAATACTGGTCTCCCAGGAGCCGCTCAAAGCACAAACGCATAAGAGATTCACTCTTCCTGTACTTAAATCTGTTTTGAGCCTTTTGTATTCAATCCCAATGCAATTTCTGTGTTTCATGGTCAATGTGAAGGTCCAAGGGCTACAGTAAACCTGTACTGGTGCATCGGAGTCTAATACTGGAGTCCCAGGAGCCGCTCAAACCGCAAACTCTTATAAGAAACATTCTTCTTGTACTTAAGTCGGCATTAACCCTTTTGTATTCAATTCTGATGCTATTTCTGTGTTTCATGATCAATTTGAAGGTCCAAGGGATACAGTAAAGCTGCACTGGTGCATCGGAATCTAATACTGGTCGCTTAGGAGCCGCTCTAAGATGTAACTCTTAAAGGATACACACTTCTTGTACTTCAGTCGGCATTGTACATTTTGTATTCAATCCCGATGCAATTTCTGTGTTTCATGGTCAATGTGAAGGTCCAGGGGATAGAGTAAACCTGCTCTGGTGCATCGGAATCTAATACTGGTCTCCCAGGAGCCGCTCAGCGCAGAAAATCTTTTAAGATTCACTGTTCTTGTACTTAAGTCGCGTTGTCCCTTTTGAATTCAATGCCGATGCAATTTCTGCGTTTCATGGTCAATGTGAAGGTCCAACGGATAAGGTAAACCGGCACTGGTGCATCGGATTCTAATACTGTTCTCCCAGGAGCCGCTCAAACCACAAACTCTTAGAAGATTCAATCTTCTTGTACTTAAGTCTGCGATGTGCCTTTTGTATTCAATCCCGTTGCGATTTCTGTGTTTCATGGTCAATGTGAAGGTCCAAGGGATACAGTAATCGTGCACTGGTGCATCGGAATCTAGTTCATGTCACCCAGGAGCTGCTCAAAGCACAAACTCTTAGAAGATTCACTCTTCGTGTACTTAAGTCGGCATTGTCCATTTTGTATTCTATGCCGATGCAATTTCTGTGTTTCATGGTCAATGTGAAGGTCCAAGGGATACAGTAAACCTGCACTGGGCATCGGAATCTAATACTGGTCTCCCATGAGCCGCTCAAATCACAAACTCTTAGAAGTTTCACTCTTCTTTTACTTGAGTCGGCGTTGTCCCTTTTGAAATCAAACCCGATGCAATTTCTGTATTTCATGGTCAATGTGAAGGTCCAAAGGATACAGTAAACCTGCACTGGGGCATCGGAATCTAATACTGGTCTCCCATGAGCCGCTCAAATCACAAATTCTTAGAAATTTCAATCTTCTTGTACTTAAGTTGGCATTGCCCTTTTTGTATTCAATGCCGATGCAATTTCTGTATTTCATGGTCAATGTGAAGGTCCAAGGGATACAGTAAACCTGCACTGGGGCATTGGAATGTGATACTGGTCTCACAGGAGTCACTCAAACCACAACCTCTTAGAAGATTCACTCTTTTTGTACTTTAGCCGTCACTGTCCGTTTTGTATTCAATCCCATTGTAATTTCTGTGTTTCATGGTCAATGTGAAGGTCCAAGGGATACAGTAAACCTGCACTGGTGCATCGGAATCTAATACTGGTCGCTTAGGAGCCGCTCTAAGCAGTAACTCTTAGAAGATACACTCTTCTTGTACTTCAGTCGGCATTGTACCTTTTGTATTCAATCCCGATGCAATTTCTGTGTTTCATGGTCAATGTGAAGGTCCAAGGAACACAGTAAACCTGCACTGGTGCATCGGAGTCTAATACTGGTGGCCAAGGAGCAGATCAAAACGAAAACTCTTAGAAGATACACTATTCTTGTATTCAAGTCAGCATTGTCCCTTTTGTATTCAATCCCGATGCATTTTCTGTGTTTCATGATCAATGTGAAGGTCCGAGGGATACCGTAAACCTGCACTGGTGCATCGGAATCTAATACTTGTCTCCCAGGAGCCTCTATAGCAGATATTCTTAGATGATTCACTCTTCTTGTACTTAAGTCGGCATTGTGCCTCTTGTATTCAACCTCGATGCGATTAATGTGTTTCATGGTCAATGTGAAGGTCCTAGGGATACAGTAAACCTAACTGGTGCGTCGGAATCAAGTAGAGGTCTTCCAGGACACGATCAAACCACAAACTCGTAGAAGATCCAACTTCTTGTACTTAAATCGGAAGTGTCCTTTTGTATTCAATCCCGAAGCAATTTCTGTGTTTCATGGTCAATGAGAAGGTGCAAGGGATACAGTATAGCTGCACAGGTGCAACGGAATCTAGTACTGGTCTCCCAGGAGCCCCTGTAACCACAAACTCTTAGAAGATTCTCCCAGGAGCCCCTCAAAGTACAATCTCTTAGAAGATTCACTCTTCTTGTACTTAAGACGGCGTTATTCATTATGTATTCAACCCCAATGTAATTTCTGTGTTTAATGGTCAATGTGAAGGTTTAAGGGATTCAGTAAACCTGCACTGGTGCATTGGAGTATTATACAGGTTTCCCAGGAGCCGCTCAAAGCACAAACCCTTAGAAGATTCACTCTGCTTGTTCTTATGTCGGCATTTTCTATCCTGTATTCAATCCCGATGCAATTTCTGTGTTTCATGGTCAATGTGAAGGTCCAAGGGAGACAGTAAACCAGTACTGGTGTATCGGAATCTAATACTGGTCTCCCAGGAGCCGCTCAAACCACAAACTCTTAGAAGATTCAATCTTCTTGTACTTAAGTCTGCGTTGTGCCTTTTGTATTCAATCCCAATGCGATTTCTGTGTTTCATGGTCAATGTGAAAGTCCAAGGGATACAGTCAACCTGCATTGGTGCATCGGAATCTAATACTGGTCTCCCAGGAGCCGATCAAAACACAAACTGTTAGAAGATTCACTCCTTTTGTACTTAAGTTGGCATTGACCCTTTTGTATTCAATCCCGATGCAATTTCTGTGTTTCATGGTCAATGTGAAATTGCAAGGGAAACAGTAAACCTGCACTGGTGCATCGGAATCTAATATTGGTCTCCCAGGAGCCGCTCAAAGCACAAACTCTTAGAAGATTCACTCTTTTTGTGCTTAATTCGGCATTGTCCCTTTTGTATTCAATGCCGATGATGTTTCTGTGTTTCATGGTCAATGTGAAGGTCAAAAGGATACAGTAAACCTGCACTGGTGCATCGGAATCTAATACTGGTCTCCCAGGAGCCCCTCAAAGCACAAACTCTTAGAAGATTCATTCTTCTTGTACTTAAGTCGGCATTGTCCATTTTGTATTCAATGCCGATGCATTTTCTGTGTTTCACGGTGAATGTGAAGGTCCAAGGGATACAGTAAACCTGCACTGGTGCATCGGAATCTAATACTGGTCTCCCAGGAGTCGCTCAAATCACAAACTCTCAGATGATTCACTCTTTTTGTGCTTAATTCGGCATTGTCCCTTTTGTATTCAATGCCTATGATGTTTCTGTGTTTCATGGTCAATGTGAAGGTCAAAAGGATACAGTAAACCTGCACTGGTGCATCGGAATCTAATACTGGTCTCCCAGGAGCCCCTCAAAGCACAAACTCTTAGAAGATTCACTCTTGTTGTGCTTAAGTCAGGATTGTCCCTTTTGTAGTCAATCCCGATGCAAATTCTGTGTTCATGATCAAGGTGAAGGTCCAAGGGATACAGTAAACCTGCACTGGTGCATCGGAGTCCAATACTGGTGTCCGAGGAGCCGCTCAAACCGAAAACTCTTAGAAGATAGACTATTCTTGTACTAAAGTCGGCATTGTCCCTTTTGTATTCAATCCCGATACAACTTCTGTGTTTCATAATCAATTTGACGGTCAAAGGAATACAGTAAACCTGCACTGCTGCATCGGAATCTAATACTGGTCTCCCAGGAGGCGATCCAAACACAAACTCTTAGAAGATTCACTCCTCTAGTACTTAAGTTTGCATTAAACCCTTTTGTATTCAATCTCGATGCAATTTCTGTGTTTCATTCTCAATGTGAAATTCCAAAGGAAACACAGTAAAGCTGCACTGGTGCATCGGAATCTAAAACTGGTCTCCCAGGAGCCGCTCAAAGCAAAAACTCTTAGACGATTCACTCTTCTTGTACTTCAGTCGGCATTGTCCTTTTGTATTCATTCCCGATGCAATTTCTATGATTCATGGGCAATGTGACGGTCCAAGGGATACAGTAAACCTGACCTGGTGCATCTGATTTTAATACTGGTGTCCCAGGGGCCGCTCAAACCACAAGCTCTTAGAAGATACACTCTTCTTGTACTTCAGTCGGGATTGTCTCTTTTGTATTCAGTTCCGATGGAATTTCTGTGTTTCATGGTCAATGTGACGTTCCAAGGGATACAGTAAAAATCAACTGGTGCATCGGAATCTAATACTGGTCTCCCTGGAGCCTCTTAAAGCAGATAATCTTAGAAGATTCACTTTTCTTGTACTTAAGTCGGCATTGTGCCACTTGTATTCAATCCCGATGCGATTTCTGTATTTCATGGTCAATGTGAAGGTCCTAGGGATACAGCAAGCCTGCACTGGTGTATCGGAATCTAGTACTGGTCTCCAAGGAAACGATCCAACCACAAACTCGTAGAAGATCCGCTCTTCTTGTACTTAAATCGCCAGTTTCCCTTTTGTATTCAATCCCGAAGCAATTTCTGTGTTTTATGGACAATGGGGATGTGCAAGGAATACAGTATAGCTGCACAGGTGCAACGGAATCTAGTACTGGTCTCCCAGGAGCCCCTGTAACCACAAACTCTTAGAAGATTCGCTCTTCTAGTACTTAAGTCAGCATTGTTCATTATGTATTCAACCCCGATGTAATTTCTGTGTTTAATGGTGAATGCGAAGGTACAAGGGATACAGTAAACCTGCACTGGTGCATCGGAGTCTAATAATGGTTTCTCAGGAGCCGCTCAAATCGCAAACTCTTAGAAGATTCACTGTTCTTGAACTTAAGTCGGCATTGTGCCTTTTGTATTCAATCCCGATGTAATTTCTGTGTTTCATGTCAATGTGAAGGTCCAAGGGATACAGTAAACCTGCACTGGTGCATCGGAATCTAATACCGGTGTCCCAGGAGACACTCAAAGCACAAAATCTTAGAAGATTCACTCTTTTTGTACTTAAGTCGGCATCGTCCCTTATGTATTCCAACCCGATGCAATTTCCATATTCCATGGTCAATGTGAAGGTCCAAGGGATACAGTAAACCTGCACTGGTGCATCGGAGTATAATACTGGTGTCCCAGGAGCCGCTCAATCCGCAAACTCTTACAAGATACACTCTTCTTGTACTTAAATCGGCATAGTCGTTTCGTATTCAATCCCGATGCAATTTCTGTGTTTCATAGTCAATGTGAAAGTCCTAGGGATACAGTAAACCTGCACTTGTGCATCGGAATCTAATACTGGTCCACAGGAGCCGATAAAAGCACAAACTCTTAGAAGATTCACTCTTCTTGTACTTAGCTCGGCATTGTCCCTTTTGTATTCACTGCCGATGCATATTCTGTGTTTCATGGTGAATGTGAAGGTCCAAGGGATACAGTAAACCTGCACTGGTGAATCGGAGTCTAAAACTGGTCTCCCAGGAGCCGCTCACACCACAAACTCTTAGAAGATTCACTCTTCTTGTACTTAAGTCGTTCAATGTCCATTTTGTATTCAATCGCGATGCAATTTCAGTGTTTCATGGTTAATGTGAAGGTCCAAGGGATACAGTAAACCTGCACTGGAGCATCGTAATCTAGTAGTGGTCTCCCAGGAGCCGATCATACCACAAACTCTTAAAAGATTCACTCTTCTTGTACTTGAATCGGCATTGTCCTTTTGTATTCAATCCCGATGCAATTTCTGTGTTTCATGGTCAATGTGAAAGTCCAAGGGATACAGTAAACATGCACTGGTGCATCGGAATCTAATACTGGTCTCCCAGGAGCCGCTCAAACCACAAATTCTTAGAGGATTCACTCTTGTTGTAAGTAAGTCGTTCATTGTCCCTTTTGTATTCAATCCCGATGCAATTTCAGTTTCTTATGGTCAATGTGAGGGTCCAAAGGATACAGTAAACCTGCACTGGTGCATCGGAATCTAATAGTGGTGTCCCAGGAGCCGCTCAATCCGCAAGCTGTTAGAAGATTCACTCTTCTTTTACTTAAGTCAAATTGTCCCTTTTGTATACAATCCCGATGCAACTTCTGTGTTTCGTGGTCAATCTGAAGGTCCAAGGGATACAGTAAACCTGCACTGGTGCATCGCAATCTAATACTGGTCTCCCAGGAGCTAATCAAAGCACAAACTCTTAGAAGATTCACTCCTCTTGTACTTAAGTTGGCATTGACCATTTTGTATTTAATCCCGATGTAATTTCAGTGTTTCATGGTCAATGTGAAGGTCCAGGGGATACAGTAAACCTGCACTGGTGCATCGGAATCTAATACTGCTCTCTCATGAGCCGCTCAAACCTAAAACTCATAGAAGATTCATTCTTCTTGTGCTTAAGTCGGCATTGTCCCTTTTGTATTCAAACCCGATGCAATATCTGTGTTTCATGGTTAATGTGAAGGTCCCAGGGATACAGTAAACCTGCACTGGTGCATCGGAGTCTAATACTGGTGTCCCAGGAGCCGCTAAAACCGCAAACTCTTAGAACATACACTTTTCTTGTACTTATGTCGGCATTGTGCCTACTCTAATCAATCCCGATGCAATTTCTGTGTTTCATGGTCAATGTGAAGGTCTAAGGGATACAGTAAACAGGTACTGGTGCATCGGTATGTAATACTGATCTCCCAGGAGCCGCTCAAACCACAAACTCTTAGAAATTTCACTCTTCTTGGCCCTAAGTCGGCATTGTCCCTTTTGTATTTATCCCCCGATATAATTTTTGTATTTAATGGTCAATATGAAGGTACAAGGGATACAGTACACCTGCACTGGTGCATCGGAATCTCATACTGGTCTCCCAGCAGCCGCTCATATCTGAAATTCTTAGAAGATTCAATCTTCTTGTACTTAAGTCGACATTGTGCCTCTTCTATTCTATCCCGATCCGAATTCTGTGTTTCATGGTCAATGTGAAGGTCCTCTGGATACAGTAAACCTAAACTGGTGGATCGGAATCTAATACTGGTCTCCCAGATGCCGCTAAAACCACAAACTCTTAGAAGATTCACTCTTCTTGTACTTAAGTCGGCATTGTGCCTTTTGTATTCAATCCCGAAGCAATTTCTGTATTTTATGGTCAATGTGAAGGTCCAAGGGATACAGTAAACCTGTACTGGTGCATCGGTATCTAATACTGATCTCCCAGGAGCCGCTCAAACCACAAACTCTTAGAAATTTCACTCTTCTTGGCCCTAAGTCGTCATTGTCCCTCTTGTATTCACCCCCCGATGTAATTTTTGTATTTAATGGTCAATGTGAAGGTCCAAGGGATACAGTAAACAGAGTCTGGTGCATCGGAATCTAATACTGGTCTCCCAGGAGGCGAACAAAACACAAACTCTTAGAAGATTCACTCCTCTAGTACTTAAGGTGTCATTGACCATTTTGTATTCAATCTCGATGCAATTTCTGTGTTCCATAATCAATTTGAAGGTCCAAGGGATACAATAAACCTGCACTGGTGCATCGGAATCTAAAACTGGTCTCCCAGGAGCCGCTCAAAGCACAAACTCTTAGACGATTCATTCTTCTTCTATTTCAGTCGGCATTGTCCCTTTTGTATTCATTCCCGCTGCTATTTCTGTGTTTCGTGGTCAATGTGACGGTCCAAGGGATACAGTAAACCTGAACTGGTGCATCTGAATCTAATACTGGTGTCCCAGGAGCCGCTCAAACCACAAGCTCTTAGAAGATACACTCTTCTTGTACTTAAGTCGGGATTGTCCCTTTTGTATTCAATCCCGATGGAATTTCTGTGTTTCATGGTCATTGTGACGTTCCAAGGGATACAGTAAAGCTGAACTGGTGCATCGGAATCTAATACCGGTCCGACAGGAGCCGATAAAACACAAACTCTTAGAAGATTCACTCTTCTTGTACTTAAGTCGTTCATTGTCCATTTTGTATTCAATATCTATGCAATTTCAGTGTTTCATGGTTAATGTGAAGGTCCAAGGGATACAGTAAACCTGCAATGGTTCATCGGAATCTAGTACTGGTCTCCAAGGAGACGATCAAACCACAAACTCTTAGAAGATCCACTCTTCTTGTACTGAAATCGGCAGTGTCCTTTTTGTATTCAATCCCGAAGCAATTTCTGTGTTTTATGGACAATGGGAAGGTGCAAGGAATACAGTATAGCTGTACAGTTGCAACGGAATATAGTACGGGTCTCCCAGGAGCCCCTCTAACCACAAACTCTTGGAAGATTCACTCTTCTTGTACTTAAGCCGGCATTGTTCATTATGTATTCAACCCCGATGTAATTTCTGTGTTTAAAGGTGAATGCGAATGTCCAAGGTATACAGTAAACCTGCACAGGTGCATCGGTGTCTAGTACTGGTTTCTCAGGAGCCGCTCAGACCACAAACTTTTAGTAGATTAACTGTTCTTGTACTTAAGTCGGCATTGTGCCTTTTGTATTCAATCCCGATGCAATTTCTGTGTTTCATGGTCAATGTGAAGGTCCAAGGGATACAGTAAACCTGCACTGGTGCATCGAATGTATTACTGGTCTCCCAGGAGCCGATCAAACCTCAAACTCTTAGAATATTCACTCTTCTTGTACTTGCATTGGCATTGTCTTTTTGTATTTAATCCCGATGCAATTTCTGTGTTTCATGGTCAACGTGAAATTCCAAGGGATACAGTAAACCTGCACTGGTGCATCGGAATCTAATACTGGTCTCCCAGGAGCCGCTCAAAACACTAACTCTTAGAAGATTCACTGTTCTTGAACTTAAGTCGGCATTGTGCCTTTTGTATTCAATCCCGATGTAATTTCTGTGTTTCATGTCAATGTGAAGGTCCAAGGGATACAGTAAACCTGCACTGGTGCATCGGAATTTAATACCGGTGTCCCAGCAGACACTCAAAGCACAAGCTCTTAGAAGATTCACTCTTTTTGTACTTATGTCGGCATTGACCCTTTTGTATTCAATCCCGATGCAATTTCTGTGTTTCATGATCAATTTGAAGGTCCAAGGGATACAGTAAACCTGCACTGGTCCATTGGAATCTAATACTGGCTGCCCATGAGCCGTTCAACAACAAACTCTAAGAAGATTCACTATTCTTGTACTTAAGTCGGCATCGTCTCTTTTGTATTCAAACCCGATGCAATTTCTATATTCCATGGTCAATGTGAAGGTCCAAGGGATACAGTAAACCTGCACTGGTGCATCGGAGTATAATACTGGTGTCCCAGGAGCCGCTCAAACCGCAAACTCTTACAAGATACACTCTTCTTGTACTTAAATCGGCATTGTCGTTTCGTATTCAATCCCGATGCAATTTCTGTGTTTCATAGTCAATGTGAAAGTCCTAGGGATACAGTAAACCTGCACTTGTGCATCGGAATCTAATACTGGTCCACAGGAGCCGATAAAAGCACAAACTCTTAGAAGATTCACTCTTCTTGTACTTAGCTCGGCATTGTCCCTTTTGTATTCAATGCCGATGCATATTCTGTGTTTCATGGTGAATGTGAAGGTCCAAGGGATACAGTAAACCTGCACTGGTGAATCGGAGTCTAAAACTGGTCTCCCAGGAGCCGCTCACACCACAAACTCTTAGAAGATTCACTCTTCTTGTACTTAAGTCGTTCATTGTCCATTTTGAATTCAATCGCGATGCAATTTCAGTGTTTCATGGTTAACGTGAAGGTCCAAGGGATACAGTAAACCTGCACTGGAGCATCGTAATCTAGTAGTGGTCTCCCAGGAGCCGATCATACCACAAACTCTTAAAAGATTCACTCTTCTTGTACTTGAATCTGCATTGTCCTTTTGTATTCAATCCCGATGCAATTTCTGTGTTTCATGGTCAATGTGAAAGTCCAAGGGATACAGTAAACATGCACTGGTGCATCGGAATCTAATACTGGTCTCCCAGGAGCCGCTCAAACCACAAATTCTTAGAGGATTCACTCTTGTTGTAAGTAAGTCGTTCATTGTCCCTTTTGTATTCAATCCCGATGCAATTTCAGTTTCTTATGGTCAATGTGAGGGTCCAAAGGATACAGTAAACCTGCACTGGTGCATCGGAATCTAATAGTGGTGTCCCAGGAGCCGCTCAATCCGCAAGCTGTTAGAAGATTCACTCTTCTTTTACTTAAGTCAAATTGTCCCTTTTGTATACAATCCCGATGCAACTTCTGTGTTTCGTGGTCAATCTGAAGGTCCAAGGGATACAGTAAACCTGCACTGGTGCATCGCAATCTAATACTGGTCTCCCAGGAGCTAATCAAAGTACAAACTCTTAGAAGATTCACTCCTCTTGTACTTAAGTTGGCATTGACCATTTTGTATTTAATCCCGATGTAATTTCAGTGTTTCATGGTCAATGTGAAGGTCCAGGGGATACAGTAAACCTGCACTGGTGCATCGGAATCTAATACTGCTCTCTCATGAGCCGCTCAAACCTTAAACTCATAGAAGATTCATTCTTCTTGTGCTTAAGTCGGCATTGTCCCTTTTGTATTCAAACCCGATGCAATATCTGTGTTTCATGGTTAATGTGAAGGTCCCAGGGATACAGTAAACCTGCATTGGTGCATCTGAATCTAATACTGGTGTCCCAGGAGCCGCTCAAACCACAAGCTCTTAGAAGATACACTCTTCTTGTACTTAAGTCGGGATTGTCCCTTTTGTATTCAATCCCGATGGAATTTCTGTGTTTCATGGTCATTGTGACGTTCCAAGGGATACAGTAAAGCTGAACTGTTGCATCGGAATCTAATACCGGTCCCACAGGAGCCGATAAAACACAAACTCTTAGAAGCTTCACTCTTCTTGTACTTAAGTCGGAATTGTCCTTTCTGTACTCAATGCCGATGCATATTCTGTGTTTCATGGTGAATGTGAAGGTCCAAGGGATACAGTAAACCTGCACTGGTGAATCAGAGTCTAATACTGGTCTCCCAGGAGCCGCTCTCACCACAAACTCTTAGAAGATTCACTCTTCTTGTACTTCAGTCGTTCATTGTCCATTTTGTATTCAATCGCGATGCAATTTCAGTGTTTCATGGTTAATGTGAAGGTCCAAGGGATACAGTAAACCTGCAATGGTGCATCGGAATCTAGTACTGGTCTCCAAGGAGACGATCAAACCACAAACTCTTAAAAGATCCACTCTTCTTGTACTGAAATCGGCAGTGTCCTTTTTGTATTCAATCCCGAAGCAATTTCTGTGTTTTATGGACAATGGGAAGGTGCAAGGAATACAGTATAGCTGTACAGGTGAAACGGAATATAGTACGGGTCTCCCAGGAGCCCCTCTAACCACAAACTCTTGGAAGATTCACTCTTCTTGTACTTAAGCCGGCATTGCTCATTATGTATTCAACCCCGATGTAATTTCTGTGTTTAATGGTGAATGCGAATGTCCAAGGTATACAGTAAACCTGCACAGGTGCATCGGCGTCTAGTACTGGTTTCTCAGGAGCCGCTCAGACCACAAACTTTTAGTAGATTAACTGTTCTTGTACTTAAGTCGGCATTGTGCCTTTTGTATTCAATCCCGATGCAATTTCTGTGTTTCATGGTCAATGTGAAGGTCCAAGGGATACAGTAAACCTGCACTGGTGCATCGCAATCTAATACTGGTGTCCCAGGAGACGCTCAGAGCACAAACTCTTAGGAGATACGCTCTTTTTGTACTTCAGTCGGCATTGTCCTTTTATATTCAATCCCGATGCAATTTCTGTGTTTCATGGGCAATGTGAAGGTCCTGCACTGGTCCATTGGAATCTAATACTGGCTTCCCATGAGCCGTTCACCAACAAACTCTTAGAATTTTCACTCTTCTTGTACTTAAGTCGGCATTGCCCCTTTTGTATTCAAACCCGATGATATTTCTATATTCCATGGTCAATGTGAAGGTCCAAGGGATACAGTAAACCTGCACTGGTGCATCGGAATCTAATACTGGTCCCACAGGAGCCGATAAAACACAAACTCTTAGAAGATTCACTCTTCTTGTACTTAAGTCGGAATTGTCCCTTCTGTACCCAATGCCGATGCATATTCTGTGTTTCATGGTGAATGTGAAGGTCCAAGGGATACCGTAAACCTGCACTGGTGAATCAGAGTCTAATACTGGTCTCCCAGGAGCCGCTCTCACCACAAACTCTTAGAAGACTCACTCTTCTTGTACTTAAGTCGTTCATTGTCCCTTTTGTATTTAATCGTGATGCAATTTCTGTCTTTCATGGTTAATGTGAAGGTCCAAGGGATACAGTAAACCTGCACTGGTGCATCGAATGTAGTGCTGGTCTCCCAGGAGCCGATCAAACCTCAAACTCTTAGAATATTCACTCTTCTTGTACTTGAATTGGCACTGTCTTTTTGTATTTAATCCCGATGCAATTTCTGTGTTTCATGGTCAACGTGAAATTCCAAGGGATACAGTAAACCTGCACTGGTGCATCGGAATCTAAACCTGATCTCCCAGGAGCCTCTCTACGCATTAACTCTTACAAGATTCACCTATCTTGTACTTAAGTCGGCATTGTGCCTCTTGTATTCAATCCCAATGTGCTTTCTGTGTTTCATGGTCAATGTGAAGGTCCTAGGAATACAGTAAACCTGCCTGGTGCATCGCAATCTAGGACCGGTCTCCCAGGAGCCGATCAAACCACAAACTCATAGAAGATTCACTCTTCTTGTACTTAAGTCGGCATTGTGCCTTTTGTATTATATCCTGTTGCAATTTCTGTGTTTCATGGTCAATGTGAAGGTCCAAGGAATACAGTAAACCGGCACTGGTGCATCAGAATCTAATTCTGGCCGCCCACTAGCCGCTCAAAACACCAACTCTTAGACGATTCACTCTTTTTGTACTTAAGTCGGCATTGTCCCTTTAGTATTCAATCCCGATGCAATGTCTGTGTTTCATGGTCACTGTGAAGGTCCAAGGGATACAGTAAACCTGCACTGGTGCATCGGTATCCAATACAGGTCTCCCAGCGGCCGCTCAAAGCACAACCTCTTAGAAGATTCACTCTTCTTGTACTTATGTCGGCATTCTCCATTTTGTACTCAATACCGATGCTATTTCTGTGTTTCATGGTCAATGTGAAGGTCCAAGGGATACAGTAAAACTGCACTGGTGCATCGGAATCAAATTCTTGTCACCCAGGAGCCGCTCAAAGCACAAACTCGTGGACGATTCACTCTTTTTGTACTTATGTCGGCATTGTCCCTTTTATATTCAATCCCGATGCAAATTCTATTTTTCATTATCAATGTGAAGTTCCAAGGGATACAGTAAAACTGCACTGGTGCATCGGAATCTATTACTGGTCTCCAAGGAACCGCTCCAATCAGAAAATCTTAGAAGATTCAATCTTCCTGTACTTAAGTCGACATTGTGCCTATTGTATACAATCCCATTGCGAATTCTGTGTTTCATGGTCAATGTGAATGTCCAAGGGATACAGTAAACCTAAACTGGTGCATAGGAATCTAATTCTGTTCTCCCAGGAGCCGCTCAAAGCACAACCTCGTGGACGATTCACTCTTTTTGTACTTATGTCGGCATTGTCCCTTTTATATTCAATCCCGATGCAAATTCTATTTTTTATTATCAATGTGAAGTTCCAAGGGATACAGTAAACCAGCACTGGTGCATCGGAATCTAATACTGATCTCCCAGGAGCCTCTCTACGCATAAACTCTTACAAGATTCACCTATCTTGTACTTAAGTCGGCATTGTGCCTCTTGTATTCAATCCCAATGTGCTTTCTGTGTTTCATGGTCAATGTGAAGGTCCTAGGAATACAGTAAACCTGCCTGGTGCATCGCAATCTAGGACCGGTCTCCTAGGAGCCGATCAAACCACAAACTCTTAGAAGATTCACTCTTCTTGTACTTAAGTCGGCATTGTGCCTTTTGTATTATATCCTGTTGCAATTTCTGTGTTTCATGGTCAATGTGAAGGTCCAAGGAATACAGTAAACCGGCACTGGTGCATCAGAATCTAATTCTGGTCGCCCACTAGCCGCTCAAAGCACAAACTCTTAGAAGATTCACTCTCCTTGTACTTATGTCGGCATTGTGCCTTTTGTATTCATTCCCGATGCAATTTCTGTGTTTCATGGTCAATGTGAAGGACCAAGGGATACAGTTAACCTACACCGGTGCAACGGAATATAGTACTGGTCTCCCAGGAGCCGCTCAAAACACAAACTCTTAGAAGATTCACTCTTCTTGTACTTAAGTCAGAATTGTCCATTATTATTTTATCCTGATGCAATTTCTGTGTTTCATATTCAATGAGAAGCTCCAAGGGATACAGTAATCCTGCAATGGTGCATCGGAATCTAATACTGGTCTCCCAGGATCCGCCCAAACCACAAACTATTAGTAGATTCACTTTTCTTCTACTTCAGTCGGCATTGTTCCTTTTGTATTCAACACCATGCAATTTCTGTGTTTCATTGTCAATGTGAAGGTCCAAGGGATACAGTAAATCTGCACTGACGCATCGGAATCTATTACTGGTCTCCCACTAGCCGCTCAAAGCACAAACTCTTAGAAGATTCACTCCTCCTGTACTTATGTCGGCATTGTCCCTTTTATATTCAATCCCGATGCAAATTCTATTTTTCATTATAGATGTGAAGTTCCAAGGGATACAGTAAACCAGCTCTGGTGTATCGGAATCTAATACTGATCTCCCAGGAGCCTCTCTACGCACAAACTCTTAGAAGATTCACCTTTCTTGTACTTGAGTCGGCATTGTGCCTCTTGTATTCAATTCCGATGTGATTTCTGTGTTTCATGGTCAATGTGAAGGTCCTAGGAATACAGTAAACCTGCCTGGTGCATCGCAATATAGGACCGGTCCCCCTGGAGCCGATCAAACCACAAACTCTTAGATGATTCACTCTTCTTGTAATTAAGTCGGCATTGTGCCTTTTGCATTATATCCCGTAACAATTTCTGTGTTTCATGGTAAATGTGAAGGTCCAAGGGATACAGTAAACTGAGTCTGGTGCATCGGAATCTAATACTGGTCTCCCAGGAGCCGCTCAAAGCACAAAATATTAGAAGAAACATTCTTCTTGTACTTAAGTCGGCATTGACCCTTTGATATTCGATCCCGATGCAATAACTGTGTTTCATGGTCATTGTGAAGGTCCAAGGGATACAGTACACTTGCACTGGTGCTTCGGAATCTAATACTGGTCTCCCATTAGCCGCTCAAACCACAAACTCTTAGGAGACTCACTCTTTTTCTATTTAAGTCGGCATTGGCCCTTTTGTATTCAATCCCTATGCATTTTCTGTGTTTCATGGTCAATGTGAAGGTCCAAGGGATACAGTAAACCTGCACCGGTGCATCAGAAACCAATAATGGCCCCCTAGGCGCCGCTCAAACCACAATCTCTTAGAAGATTCACTCTTCTAGAACTTATGTTGGCATTGTCCTTGTATTCAATCCCGATGCAATTTCTGTGTTTCATGGTCAATGTGAAGGACCATGGGATACAGTAAACCTGCACCGGTGCAGCGAAATATAGTTCTGGTCTCCCAGGAGCCGCTCAAAACACAAACTCTTAGAAGATTCACTCTTCTTCTACTTAAGTCAGCTTTGTCCATTATTATTTTATCCCGATGCAGTTTCTGTGTTTCATGTTCAATGTGAAGCTCCAAGGGATACAGTAATCCTGCAATGGTGCATCGGAATCTAATACTGGTCTCCGAGGGTCCGCCCAAACCACAAACTCTTTGTAGATTCACTTTTCTTCTACTTGAGTCGGCATTGTTCCTTTTGTATTCAACACGATGCAATTTCTGTGTTTCATGGTCAATGTGAAGATCCAAGGGATACAGTAAATCTGCACTGGCGCATAGGAATCTAATACTGATCTCCCAGGAGCCGCTCTTAGCACAATCTCTAAGAAGATTCACTCCTCCTGTACTTAAGTCGGCATTGTCCCTTTTGTATTCGATCCCGATGCATTTTCTGTGTTTCATGGTCAATGTGAAGGTACAAGCGATACAGTAAACCTGCACTGGTGCATCGGAATCTAGTAATGGTCTCCCACTAGCCGCTCAAAGCACTAACTCTTAGAAGATTCACTCTTCTTGTACTTAAGTCGGCATTGTCCCTTTAGTATTCGATCCCGATGCTATTTCTGTGTTTCATGGTCAATGGGAAGGTCCAAGCGATACAGTAAACCTGCACTGGTGCATTGGAATCTAATACTGGTCTCCCATTAGCCGCTCAAACCACTAACTCTTAGGATACTCACTCTTCTTCTACTTAAGTCGGCATTGACACTTTTGTATTCAATTCCGATGCAATTTCTGGATTTCTTGGTCAATGTAATGGTCCAAGGGAAACAGTAAACCTGCACTGGTGCATCAGAATCCAATACCGGTCCCCCAGGAGCCGCTGAAACCACAAACTCTTAGAAGATTCACTCTTCTTGTAGTTATGGCGGCATATACCATTTTGTATTCTATCCTGATGCAATATCAGTGTTTCATGGACAAAGTAAAGGTCCAAGTGATACAGTAATTGCACTGGTGGAGCGGAATACGATACTGGTTTCCCAGGAGCCACTCAAAACACAAACTCAGAGAAGATACACACATCTTGTACTTAAGTCGGCATTGTCCATTAGTATTCAATCCCGATGCAATTTCTGTGTATCATGGTTAATGTGAAGGTCCAAGGTATACAGTAAACCTGCACCGGTCCATCGGAATCTAATACTGGTCTCGCAGGAGCCGCTCAAACCACAAACTCTTAGAAGATTCACTCTTCTTGTTCTTAAGTCGGCATTGTCCCTTTTGTATTCAACCCCGATGTAGTTTTTCTCATAATGGTCAATGTGAAGGTACAAGGGATACAGTAAAACAGCACTGCTGCATCGGAATCTAACACTGCTCTTCCAGGAGCCGCTCAAACCACAAAATCTTAGAAGATACACTCATCTTCTACTTAAGTCGGCATTGCCCATTAGTATTCAATCCCGAAGCGATTACTGTGTTTCATGGTTAATGTGAAGGTCCTAGGAATACAGTAAATCTGCACTGGTGCATCGCAATCTAGTACCGGTCTCCCAGGAGCCAATCTAACCACAAACTCTTAGATGATTCACTCTTCTTGTACTTAAGTCGACATTGTGCCTTTTGTATTCCATCCCGTTGCGATTTCTGTGTTTCATGGTCAATGTGAAGGTCCAAGGGATACAGTAAACCTGCTCTGGTGCATCGGAAACTAATACTTGTCTCCCAGGAGCCGCTCAAATCACAATCTCCTAGAAGATTCACTCTTCTTGTACTTAAGCCGGCTTTGACACTTTGGTATTCAATCCCGATGCAATTTCTTTGTTTCATGGTCAATGAGAATGTCCAAGGGATACGGTAAACCTGCACTGGTGTATCGGAATCTAACACTGGTCTCCCAGGAGCCGCTCAAAAAGCAAGCTCTTAGAAGATACACTCTTCTTGTACTTAAGTCGGCATTGTTCCTTTTGTGTTCAAACCCCATGCAATTTCTGTGTTTCATGGTCAGTGTGAAGGTCCAAGGGATACAGTAAACCTGCACTGGTGCATCGGAGTCTTCTACTGGTGTCCCAGGATCAGCTTAAACAGCAAAATCTTAGAAGATACACTCTTCTTGAACTTAAGTCGGCATTGTCCGTTTTGTATTCAATCCCGATGCAATTTCTGTGTTTCATGGTCAATGTGAAGGTCCTAGGGATACAATTAAGCTACACTGGTGCTTCTTAATGTAATACCGGTATCCGTCTAGCCGCTCAAAGCACAAACTCTTAGAAGAATCAATCCTCTTCTACTTATGTCGGCATTGTCCATTTTGTATTCGATCCCGATGCAATTTCCGTCTTTCATGGTCAATGTGAAGGTGCAAGGGATACAGTAACCTTGCACTGGTGCATCGGAATCTAATAATGGTCTCCCAGGAGTCGCTCAAACCACAAACTCTTAGAAGATTCACTCTCCTTGTACTTAAGTCGCCATTGTGCCCTTTGTATTCAATTCCGATTAAAATTCATTGTTTCATGGTCAATGCGAAGGTCCAAGGGATACAGTAAACCTGCACTCGTGCATTGGCATCTAATACTATTCTCCCAGGGGCCGCTCAAACCACAAACTCTTAGAAGATTGACTCTTCTTGTATTTAAGTCGGCAATGGCTCTTTTGTATTCAATCCCAATGCAATTTCTGTGTTTCATGGTCAATATGAAGGTCCACGGGATACAGTAATGCTGCACTGGCGCTTCGGAATCTAATACTGGTCTCCCAGGAGCCAATCAAAACACAAACTCTTAGAAGATTCTCTCCCCTTCTACTTCAGTCGGCATTGACCCTTTTGTATTCAATCCCGATGCAATTTCTGTGTTTCATGGTCAATGTGAAGGTCCAAGCGATACAGTAAACCTGCACTCCTGCATCGGAATCTAATACTGATCTCCCAGGAGCCGTTCAAACCACAAACTCTTAGAAGATTCACCCTTCTTGTACTTAAGTCGGCATTGACCCTTTGTATTCAATCCCGATCCAATTTCTGTGTTTCATGGTCAATGTGAAGGTCCAAGGGATACAGTAAACCTGCACTGGTCCATCGGAATCTAATACTGGTCTCCCAGGAGCCGTTCAAACGACAAACTCTTAGAAGATTCACTCTTCTTATACTTAAGTCGGCATTGTCCCTTTTGTATTCAAACCCCATGCAATTTCTGTGTTTCATGGTCAGTGTGAAGGTCCAAGGGATACGGTAAACCTGCACTGGTGCATCGGAATCTAATACTGGTCTGCCAGGAACCGATCAAATCAGAGTCTCAGAGAAGATTCACTCTTCTTGTACTTAAGTCGGCATTGACACTTTGGTATTCAATCCCGATACAATTTCTGTGTTTCATGGTCAATGAGAATGTCCAAGGGATACGGTAAACCTGCACTGGTGCATCGGAGTCTTATAGTGGTGTCCCAGGATCCGCTTAAACAGCAATATCTTAGAAGATACACTCTTCCTGTATTTAAGTCGGCATGTCCCTTTTGTATTCAATCCCGATGCAACCTCTGCGTTTCATGGTCAACGGGAAGGCGCAAGGGATACAGTAAACCTGCACTGGTGCCTCGGAATCTAATACTGGTCTCCCAGGAGCCGCTCAAAGCACAAACTCTTAGAGGATTCACTCTTTTTGTACTTAAGTCGGCATTGTCCCTCTTGTATTCAATCCCGATGGATATTCTGTGATTCGTGGTCAATGTGAAGGTGCAAGAGATACAGTAAAGCTGCACTGGTGCATCGGCATCTAATACTATTCTCCCAGGAGCAGCTCAAACCACAAACTCTTTCAAGATTCACTCTTCTTGTACTTAAGTCTGCATTGTCCCTTTTGTATTCAATCCCGATGCAATATCTGTGTTTCATGGTAAATGTGAAGGTTCAAGGGTTACAGTCAACCTGCACTAGTGCAGCGGAATCTAATTCTGGTCTCCCAGGAGCCGCACAAACCACAAATTCTTACAAGATTCACTTTTCTTGTACTCAGGTGGGCATTGTCCCTTTTGTATTCAATTCCGATACAAATTCAGTGTTTCATGGTCAATGCGAAGGTCCAAGGGATACAGTAAACCTGCACTTGTGCATCGGAATCTAATACTATTATCTCAGGGGCCGCTCAAACCACAAACTCTTTAAAGATTCACTCTTCTTGTACATAGGTGGGCATTGTTCCTTTTGTATTCAATTGCGATTAAAATTCAGTGTTTCATGGTCAATGCGAAGGTCCAAGGGATACAGTAAACCTGCACTCGAGCATTGTAATCAAATACTATTCTCCCAGGGGCCGCTCAAACCGCAAACTCTTAGAAGATTCACTCTTCTTGTACTTTAGTCGCCATTGTCCCTTTTGTATTCAAACCCGATGCAATTTCTGTGTTTGATGGTCAATGTGAAGGTGCAAGGGATATAGTAAACCTGCACTGGTGCATCGGAATCTAATACTGGTCTCCGTGGAGGCGATCAAACCTCAAACTCTTAGAAGATTTCATATTTTTGTACTTAAGTCGGCATTGGCTCTTTAGTATTTAAACCCGATGCAATTTCTGTGTTATATGGTCAATGTGAAGGTCCAAGGGATACAGTAAAGCTGCACTGGTGCTTCGGAATCTAGTACTGGTCTCCTAGGAACTGATTAAATCACAAACTCTTAGAAGATTCTCTCCTCCTGTACTTAAGTCGGCATCGACCCTTTTGTATTCAATCCCGATGCAATCTCTGTGTTTCATGGACAATGTGGAGGTCCAAGGGATACAGTAAACATGCACTGGTGCATCGGAATCTAATACTGGTCTCCCATGAGCCGCTCAAAGCAGAAAATCTTAGAAGTTTCACTCTTCTTGTACTTAAGTCGACATTGTGCCTCTTGTTTTCAATACCGATGCGATTTCTGTGTCATGGTCAATGTGAAGGTCCTAGGGATACAGTAAACTTGCACTGTTGCATCGGAATCTAATACTGGTCTCCCAGGAGCCGATCAAGCCGTAAACTCTTAGAAGATTTCATATTCTTGTACTTAAGTCGGCTTTGTCCCTTTTGTATTCAATCCCGATGCAATTTCTGTGTTTCATGGTCAATGCGAAGGTCCAAGGGATACAGTCATCCTGCACTGGTGAATCGGAATCTAATACTGGTCTCCCAGGAGCCCCTCAAACCACAAACTCATAGAAGATTCACACTTCTTGTACTTAAGTCGGCATTGTAACTTTTGTATTCAAACCCGATGCAATTTCTGTGTTTCATGGTCAATGTGAAGGTCCAAGGGATACAGTAAACCTGCACTGGTGCATCGGAGTCTAATACTCGTCTCCCTGGAGGCGATGAAACCTGAAACTCTTGGAAGATTTCACATTCTTGTACTTAAGTCGGCATTTTCCCTTTAGTATTCAACCCCGATGTAATATTTGTGCTTAATGGTCAATCTGAAGGTCCAAGCGATACAGTACACCCGCACTGGTGCATCGGAATTTAATACTGTTCTCCCAGGAGCCGCTCAAAGCATCAACTCTTAGACGATTCCCTCTGCTTGTGCTTAAGTCGGCATTGTCCCTTTTGTATTCAATCCCGTTGTGATTTCTCTGTTTCATGATCAATCTGAAGGTCCACGGGATATAGTATACCTGCACTGGTGCATCGGAATCTAATACTGGTCTCCCAGGAGCCGCTCAAAGCATCAACTCTTAGTCGATTCCCTAGGCTTGTGCTTAAGTCGGCATTGTCCCTTTAGTATTCAATCCCGATGCTATTTCTGGGTTTCATGGTCAATGTGAAGGTCCAAGGGATACAGTAAACCTGCACTTGTGCATCGGAATCTAATGCTGGTCTCCCAGGATCCCCTCAAACCACAAACTATTAGAAGATTCACTCTTCTTGTAGTTATGTCGGCATTGTCCCTTTTGTATTCAACCCCGATGTAATATTTGTGTTTAATGTTCAATCTGAAGGTCCAAGGGATACAGTACACCCGCACTGGTGCATCGGAAACTAATTCTGGTATCCCAGGAGCCGCTCAAATCACAAACTCTTAGACGATTCCCTCTGCTTGTGCTTAAGTCGGCATTGGCTCTTTTGTATTAAATCCCATTGCGATTTCTCTGTTTCATGATCAATGTGAAGGTCCAAGGATACAGTAAACCTGCACTGGTGGATCGGAATCTAATACTGGTCTCCCAGGAGCCGCCCAAAACAGAAACTCTTAGAAGATTCACTCTTCATGTACTTGTTCGTCAGGATAAAAGTCAGGAGCGGAGGGCGTTGTAAAATGAAAATTAATTGAGTGGAATGGACCCAGTTTATTCTTGTAATGATGGTGCAGTGGTGCCTACGTAGGGCTGAGCAGCCCCAAGAGGGGTTGCCGTCTGCTCATCAGAGAGGCAGAGGCTAGAGGAGCGACTACTCGGGGCCGAGGTCAGAAGCTAAGAGAGCGCGGAGCTGTTTCCAAGTCGCCCTCGCCGCTCCCGGCCGCGTCCCCACGTGATCACACGATTAGTCTCTGATTGGAGGATTGATCCCGCCAACGCGCCTTGCTAGTAGCGTGCTCCCGTCAGCGCAACCAACCCGTGGGACTTGAGTCTGACCGAGGAGCACGTGGCAGGAATGTGCCGACCATGGTCTTCCGGCCAGCACCTTCCACCACAGTATGCCCAAGCCGGCTACGGCCGAACATTATGCATTGAAAATTTATTTAAATAAAATTTTGTCGGCAATGATCCCTCTTGGGGGTCTCCTCCCTGCACATCCTTTCCCCTTCCGAAGAAGGCTCTCTGGATGAAAATGAATGAGCTTATTCTAATCGATTATTCCATTTAAAAAATATATGATCATTATGAAGGGTCACATAACATAGTGATATTAATATGTGCAAATGTTACAAAGTGGCCTGAAGGGCCTGAAGGAAGGCTCTTGAATAACAAACTTGTGAAGTTGGTGCGACGGCAGTGGGGCGGCGCCATGCTGTGAATGTGTGTCAGCGGTATCAGTGGTGGTGGGTACCCAGGCGATGATGAGGGGCACCGGAGCACAGCACACTGAAACACTCCACCCTCGTGGGGGTGAGAGAATGCTCCCAGGCCTAATAGTCACAAGGGGGTTTTCCCCGTAATATTACTTTGAGTTCTTAAATCTAGGATTACAATGGTAATTGCCCAAGTGGGTGAATGAGAACATTACAAAATGACAAAAATTTAAAGAGAAAACAAAATAACTTACATGAGGGTTAAAACTCGACAGTTAAATTGTGATTCCATAGACTTTACATAGAAATACAAATCCATTACAAAATTAGTTCATTGACCTGACACCTAGACTACAACTTAATTCTAAGGGGGGGGGGGGGGGGTCATGCCTGATCGCATGCACCAAGGTTGGCAGGTAGTTTCAGGTGTGATATTCACCTTCAGGTTGTGGGGGTGGTACTACTTCTCGGAAGGAAGTGAAACATTTGCAAAACCCTCTTTTACAGAGTATCCAGGATACTATAATCAGAATTATTACAGTGATGATTACCGAACCAGCGCTGGGTAATACAACGGTGGTTAATCGCTTGGTTTGGTGCCAATCAGCAATATGTGAGGCCACTCGGTCAAGAGCAACTTGGTTGTGTTCCTGGGTAAGGAGATGATTGATCGATTGGAGTAGATCTGAATCATTGGTATTCGGTAAATTCTTCAGCTTCTCATGGCGATGGATTTTAAAAGAGAGTTCAGGAAGGTATAAGGTAAATGTGGGAATGGTGACATGAAAGGTGGAGTGCAATTGAGCTGATATCCTCATAGAAGCAGCGTATACGTCACATTTTGAACTATTATACACTAGGCCACTATTATTCAGTGTTATCCGGTACGATTCAGTCTCTGACATTGAACGGTGGCACACCAGGTTGGCGGTGACAGTCTGTGGAACAGCGAACAGAAAACTGTTGCCAACAGGCTGAATTATTGGTTGACGAAGTGAGACTAGAACACGAGGACATGGAGGGGTAGTAGTTTCAGCTAAAAACAGTGACATCTCGCACTCAGTAGTGTTAGTGTGTAAAATTAGCGTGGAGCATAAGTAATGTGTTGTATGGAAGCAACTGGATAGTTCAGCGCGAGTGAGAGTGGCGTGAGTTTGTCGATTCCGACTAACTATTAAAAATTCTTGAGTCTGCCAAACAACATGGTGATGAAGGGTAGCCCAAGAGACTGGAAAAGTGTATATTTGATAGCACTCGTATTCACAATTTGCGCACGTGATTGGCAACCTCATTCGCATCCGAATACCGTCCGAATTACGGGTAAGTCGGACCTCCAACGCAGCATAGTAAAAGGGGAGGTTGCTTTCAGCTTCCAATGTTGATAACGGTCGACTGCGAGAGAAAGTATTAGTGACCCTACAAGTAAAAATTTCCTGGCTTACTTGATGAGTAATTCAGAGATGACAGAGGGGGTACAACGTTGTAGCAATAATTACCTGCCAAGTAGCGACGATGGACCCGTTCAGTCACGCTCACTGATGAAGAAGGCCACGAAGTAGAATCACGGCAGGCAACCAACAGTTTGGCAGCCGTGGGGGTAGCAAGGCGGCAAGACAATGGTGTAATTCGACACCGAGTATCCGCTGATCAATCACGCGTCAGCAAAAAAAGACGCTGAACGCGGAGGCAGTATTACACAGCGCAGACTAAGCGTAACTCGCTATGGGACGAAGGCCAAGTGTCATCAATTAATTTGAGATTTTGTACGAAGAAAGTTTTTTTTTCTTTTTTTTTTTTTTTTGAATGAATAAAATGAGAAGGAATCCTGTGATCGCGGTGTAAACCTGCACAGCCTAGGCACCTCCCACGCATTGGCCACTACGCAGGGGCACCCACCCCGCTAAGGTTCGACACGGCGAAACAGGTGAAGTACTTCATAAATTTCAGAAATAATATTGAGTGGTTTTTCAGCTGTAGAAAACCCGAATGAGGGTAGGACAACTCAAGTTAACTCAATAATCAAAGGATCTTTACTTACAGAAGTGGTCAATAGAAGTCGGAAATGAATGTTAGCGAGAGCGAGTCTGTTGCTCGTGAATACAGAGGCTGGGTGTGAAGCAGTGGAGGCGGCGCAGCGCAGCTTTATCAGCGCTGAGCCGGCAGAGTGCTGAGCTCAGATAACAGCGTCAGAGAGCGCTAGTGGCTCTGCGTCCGAGACTAAGACATTGTAAGTGCAACTTAAAAGTAACAGTTTATTGCAAAGCAATAATACACAAATAGCTGATGTCACAAAGACGTTTGATTCCATTTTAACAGAACAACTTAAGTGTTCAACAGGTAAATTGACTACGTTGTTGATTAAAAGAAACTGCTACTGAACATAACGTACATACGTACGTACTTCCCTTTCCCCTTCCGAAGAGCAGAGGGCATGAACCATAAAAGCCTTGTTCATGTACTTAGTATATGACAATAGAGCTCTGGTAACATCAACGAGTTACACCAAGGTTGTGTGGATATGAACAGTGTGAGTGTGTTGTAAGTTGTTATTGGGCGTATGAAGTGTTGTGTAAATGTGTGACTAATGGTAGCTGATGGTGGATACGAATTGAAGGCCAATAGGTGCTATCAGAGATACTTCCAGTCGAGAAACAATGAAACTTAAAAGGGAATACCGAATATGACACAAAAATAGCGTATAACCATAAAGGGTACTAACATTAATCATAACTATAAATTGATAACAATAAAACATGACATTGAAGTAATAATAATTGACAAGAAATAAGATAAAGGGAATATTTCCCGAACATAACCTTCCGAATCGGATACGAAATACGCCAGGGGAAGTTGACGAAGTGCATAAGGGACTACGTCAGTAAAATCCGACAGTGTGTGTATATAACAACATCGTTCTTAAAAGTGCAGTTTGCACTGTCAGATGGTGAAAAGCAACTAATCCGTTCAGCAACGGAAAAGGCTGCCATCTGGGGAACGGTATCTGAATCTTTGGCAGAATCCGATGATTTTGCAATGGAATTGCCATCTAGAAGAAGGTGGCGTTGTGTAAAATGTAATAAAAGAGCGTCTGGGGCTCAGTTCATTTGTGGTTGAGTGCCAAAGGCGTAGTGTGAGCGCAAATTGTCTCACGGTAATTGATGTATGAATTGTTTTGTGGTCAACCGAGGAGCCTAGGATTCGGTGACGTGTAAGTACAAGTTCGCAGTGCCTATGAGCTACCTGCGAGTGACTCGACTATTAAGTTCAGCAGTGCATTAGTGCAATCTGCAGACTTGGATTGATGATTATATAATTTGCAGGGCAATGGGGCAACCTGCGGACAGTGCTAAGGCAACCTGTCTAATAATTGAGGGGTAGGCAGTGCATTGGAGCTATCTGCGATACCGTGGTTCAGCGGGCCTAAGGGCGTCCGTCTGACTTACTAAGAATTAGTGTAGGCACATGGGTTTCCTGCTTTGCACGCGTGGGTTTCCTGCGATACATGTAATAAAAGTATCAGCGGCGTTATTAGCGACCTGCTGTACTAGGGAAATGTCGACTGTTCAAGCAATAAAAATAGCTCTGAAGCTAGAATAGCATACATGCATAAATAGCGTCACTTTTTGTGCGCGCAGTACATAACACTACATAAAATGAAAATCATGAACTATAAATCACTAGCGCTAGCATAATGACATAATTAAACACAATGATATATATTGACAGGAAAATAAAAACACAATGATGTATAATAATAATGCTGTAAGTAGTCGGAACGCTCAACGTTAACATGTAACACTGGCCACCTGGGGCTGGCTGCTAGGCTGCGTGTGTATTAGTTTTAAAACTGACGATAACAGATTGAACTGAAAGGACAACTAGGCACAGTTCCCGTAGCGCTTACATCACCGGCTAATTAGAGGCAAAGTACGTATCTCACAATGGATCATCGGCCGATATTTTGGGGCAAGACTGCAACAAGGGAGAGCAATATCTCGGTGTAAATGGTGGTAAGACTAAAAGACCGGTACTGTCGGAAGAGGGTACCTAACATGTTGTAGGGGCCTCCTCATCGACAGAAGAAGGAAAACAGGATAGAACAATAACCACGGCGGTAGAGTAAAATAAATGGGGAGGGCAAAAATAACTGCGTAGCAACCAAGGAACAATCGTCCACCCATATACGGCAGCCCGGACGATTGGTCGTTTGTGCCTCGTCAGTAGCGTGAAAAACCCGTGGCATTGTATTGGTTTGCCCATATCTGGCCTTGTCCAAGGCAGTTCGATGTGTAAGAGGGTTAGGGCTGTAGTTTGTAACTCATACAATGAATCAAAGCAGTAGTGAAATTTCACTTATAGGATTGGCAGACTAAGGTATGCAGAATAATGTAAATCGTTAAGAACTTCGTGTGATTTATCCAGCTAATGTGAAACAAAACGAGGAAAAGAATTTAAACAATGAATCACATCTATTTAATATTTATGTTAAGATTTATTGGGATGTTTGAATGAATTTTGTTTGCCGTGGCTTCCGGCTGCATGAAAGAAACCAGCCTGGAGCTGTTAGCGAGCGCGCAGCGCAGGCGTAGGTGCGGAGTAGGCAACGGCACGTCAGCGGTTATGTGAGAAGGCGTGTAGCCGCGAGAGACCGGTCGCTACTGCAGCGACAAATATCACGCGCTTAGCGTGTACCAGAAATAACGATGAATTAGAAATTGCTAATTATCTAGCATAAGAGTTTTTTTTAAAAAAAAAAAAAGGCTGTTAGTTACATAAACTGATGGTAAGTGCATTGTAGTCTGTCATACACGGAGGATAGGGCAGTAATTTGCGGTTTGTTTTTGTAACTACTCGGACGCGCTGCGTGTTGAGACGCTGGAGGCGGCAGCGCACGTGGTGATAAGATACGTCATCGCGCGGAGCGCTGTTACTGGCTGAGAAGGAATGATGGCCGCTGGCCAGTTCTTGGCGAGGAGACGGGACAGCGCTGAAGAGGAGGGGAGGCGACAGCTGATGTTTTGCCCCGTCAACAGCTGGTCCCGTAAACAAAGCGTACGAGGCGTATGCATTTCAAGTCCTGGCTTTATCTGTTCCGATTACTTACGAATAGCTGCAGCAAATACAGAACTAGGACATATAGTTCAATACACTAGACGTCAACGTAACAAGTATTAAGAAAAGCTCGGAGTAAAAATACTCCACATGTACTGGTTTGCCAAATAGATGGCAATAGAGGACATTGAAGAATATTATTCGGAGTTAGCAGCCGCGGTTCTGCCAACAACAAGTGTAATGGTTGCATTTGAAGCAAGTCAGTTGCGTGACGTCTAATGCGTGGCATTGCTTGCAAAACATAAAACATAATCATACATATAAAAATGAGCAAAAATACATGACCGGACTGGAAACTGACAATTGAGAATGGCTGGGAACTCCGTGGTGGGCAGGCACATCTTGCTTCCAAGTCCCTGGAGAAAATGACTTAAACTAAGCTGCAATAGAACATATCATAAAACTCTAACTAGGCGTGATTAATCACGCGACCTCAACCCATAAGGGTGTCGATTCCGCAGAGGGTATCTACAACCCTGTGGAGGTAATCTCCTCCGTTTTTTATTTCGTTTTTGTTCTACTTGAGGTGGAGGTGACACAGGCGGATCGGGGGCTGCGACCTGTTGTGGTGACACAGCCCTACCGTGGTAAGGTTGCAGGCGGTCAAAGTGCACTATCACCGTACGATCGGTTAATTGCAGTTCTGCATTGACTGGTGAGGTCAACCGTACAATCCGATACGGGCCTTCAAAGCGGGGAGAGAACTTTTTAGTTCGTCCCTTTTTGATTGCCGGGTTTCGTAGTAACACTAAATCACCTGTCTGATAAGTCGGTAAAACAGCATTTTTGTTCTTCCTGTGCAACAGTTTATTAGTAGCTTTGATATTATTCCTCTTTACCTTATACCAGATCGCTTTTAGCCGGCGGGCTAAACCTCATACTTCCTTTATTTCTACACCTTGAGGTAGTTTGTCTATTTCGAACGGCGAATTCATCGGGGGTCCAAACACAGCTTCGTAAGGGGTATACCCTGTGGATTCATGTATTCGGGTGTTGTATGCCGAAGAAATATACGGTACATATCTGTCCCAATCAGCGTGCGTTTTTGCAACATAATAGGATAACATTTTACAAATTCTACGGTGTACGCGTTCAACGCGACCGTTGGCTTTAGGATGGAAGGGAGTTGTACGCCATTTTTTGATTCTTAATAGTTTACAAACTTGTACAAATAAAGCAGACATGAAATTGGTTCCTTGATCCGTTAAAATGGCATCAGGACTTCCAAAAGGTAGTATCACACGATTTACAAACTCTCTCGCCACAGTTTCAGCTGTCATGTCGGGGAGGGGAACCAAAATTAGATAACGTGAAAAGTGATCAATAATAGACAAAATGTATTTGTTACCTTGTTGCGACTGTGGAAAAGGACCTTGGAAATCTAAAGCAAGAATTTCGAAGGGTGACGATGCCTGAGGAAGTGTTTGCAGCGGCACTCGCGGATGCCTATTTTGTGCTCGTTGTGCACACGGCAGGCAAGATCTTACATACCTGTCCACATCACGTTGTCGGTATTGCCACCAATAACGTGTCGCAATTCGAGCGTTCGTAGCGCGTTTTCCGCTGTGACATGCTTGGATGGTATCATGGCATTGCCGTATTATACGTTGCTGCAAGCATTCCGGTATTACCAAACGATTCCCATGTGGAGTTCTTCGATACAAAAGGTCGTCTATTACTTCAAATTCTGGGAAGGTGGCGTATCTTTGACATTGAACGTCCACCTGCTGTGCTTCTTTTAACTCTTCAATTGATACCTCATCTGATTCAATGACACGCACTTTTCTACTTAACGCATCAGCATTTTGATGCAACCGACCAGGCTTGTGCCGAACTTCAAAATCATATTCTGACAGTTTCATGGCCCAGCGCATAAGTTTGCTGCTAGGTTCTTTAAGATTCAATAACCACTGCAGAGCAGAGTGATCGGTAAGAACTGTAAATTTGCGACCATAGAGGTAACATCTAAAATAATTAATTCCAAAAAGAAGGGCAAGCAATTCCTTTTCTGTAGTACTGTAATTAGTTTCTGCTTTATTCAGTTGACGAGAGGCATACCCAACGGGTTTTTCCTCACCATCTTGCACTTGGCTTAGGACACATCCTACAGCAAAATCAGATGCGTCACAAGATAAAATAAAAGGTTCAGCGAAGTCTGGGTAAACAAGTAGAGGTGAACTAGTTAAAATAGTTTTCACTGTTTGAAAGGCGGTCGAACATTCATCCGTCCAAACAAAAGGAGTATCCCTTTTCAACAATTTAGTAAGTGGTTTGGTAATAGTAGCATAATCTTTAACAAAACGGCGGTAATAATTTGCAAGGCCAAGGAAGGATTGTAATTCCTTTAAATTTGTTGGAATAGAAAAAGTGTCTAATGCTTCAGTTAATCGTGGATCTGGTTTGACTCCGCTGGAACTGATGACATGACCTAAATACTGCACTTGTGATTGAGCAAAAGAACATTTTTTCTAATTTTAAGCTTAAATTAGCATTTTGCAAGCGCAACAGTACACTGCGTAGATGTTCAGCATGTTCAGCAATGGATTTTGAAAATATAATTATATCATCAAGATACACAAGGCACATAGTAGGTTTCAACCCACGTAATAGCAGATCTGCAAATCGCTGAAAGGTTGCTGGTGCGTTGCGAAGCCCGAAAGGCATCCTTAAGAATTCATATAAGCCGCCAGGAACTACAAAAGCTGTCTTAGCTCGATCTTCAGGGGCAATTGGAATTTGATGATACCCACTGCGCATGTCTAATGTTGTGAAGTACCGGCAATTGCCCAGACGATCGAGTGTTTCATCGATCCGGGGTAATGGATAATGATCTGGAGTAGTAACTTTGTTTACTGCTCGCATGTCTACACAGAGGCGATAGGATTTTTCTCCGTCTATAGATTTCTTTGGAACGACTACAATTGGGCTAGACCACGCACTAGAAGAGGGTTGTATTATTCCTGCTTCTAGTTGCTGTTGTATAGTTTCCTCTACCACTGACTGAAGATGGTAGGGAATTCGGTACCCTTTTTGAGCTATTGGCCTAGCATTTCCGGTTGGAATCTCATGTTGGATTAGATCTGTTGCTGGTAAATATTTCCTGTCTTCAAACAACCATGAATACTCATTCAATACTTCATTTATTAGCTTTTGTTCATGCAATGGGAGGTGACTAAGCTTAGCTTTAAACTTATCTGTCAGATGTGACGTGATTGTCAAAAGGTGTTGAGAGGCGGCAGCAGTCTTTTTCTTTTTCAGAGAAGGGGTTCTCTTTGACAACTCATCTTCTGGGATAACCTGTAAGCTGGCTAATACTGTACCACGCGGTATGAAAGCTTGCTTGTGACTAAAATTGTCTAAACACACGGGTACGCAATTTTCTTTCTGTACTTGCTGCGCTTTGCACAGGCTACGTTTTACGTGGACCTGCATCTGGTCAAGAGTTTCATTCTGGCAGAGTGGATCTACCAAGAAATGAACCTCTTCGGATTTACGTATCCCGACAGGCACCCAAAGGATCTTTCCTGTGCCTTCTGGTATCTCCACGGGATTATCGGCTTTTAGCATCGTTACGGGAGACTCTGAAACTTGGGAAACGGATCCTTTTTTCCCAGTTCCGCTCGCCCGCAACGTGCAGTCACGTCCAAAACGGTGCACGTTGTCGCCGAATTGGACGGTATTAACCTATAGTCAATAACCCCCTGGAAATGACGCAGAAAGTCACTTCCTAGGATGATGTCGTAATCCATGCGCCTGTTTCGTACAACCTCCATCGTAAAAGCATATTCTGTGGAGTCCAACATGAACTCAACGCAACAGCTTCCATCAGGTTTCACTATGCCGGGACCAATACCACTGATATGGTACCGCGACAGTTGCAATGTTCTTTTATCTCTCTTCGATAAAAATGCCAAGCTGATCTGTGCGCCTGTGTCAATTAGCACGCGTATTGGTTTGCGGCCTCTAACACCATCGACAACCACGCTTGCCACCTGCGTGATTCCCTTATCAACTAGGGGGGTCACTATTTTTAACGGGGGCCGGGAGGGGTGGCACTTCCTGCCCCGCGGCCGTTTCCCGAATTCTGTGGTTGGTTTGCATTTCGCCTGGAATTTGCAGGCGGTTGTGGCCTACTATTTGGACAATGCACGCTTTGGTGGCCCATGTTCCTGCACTGATGACAATATGGCACGCGACATTGCTCTGCCACATGTCCTTGTCTATTACAGCGCCCACACTTAGTATCGTTCGAAAAGACACGTCGGGGCTCACTTTGCCGCGCGGAGACGGCCACAAATCGGCTCGCCTCCTCTCTCAAGAGTGCTAATCGCACGGCTTCGTGTAAGGTGCGGGGGGAAGCTACCTTGATTTCGCCCCCTATTTGAGGGTTTATGCCACGAATAAACACGTCTATCGCACGACATTCTGATTCTTCCAACAGAACTTCGTTACGAGCAGAACTGGCACTTCGTGCGTACGTGTGGCATGCAACGCTTCGAATCCTGTCCGCGAATGCTTCTAAATCTTCACCCGTTTTTTGCTTGAGGGTGGAAAGCAAGTCGCGATAGTAACTAGTACCACGTTTGTCTGTATACCTTTCAATCAACCCTGTTGCAAGGGACTGGAAGGTAGGGGCATTTTTCAAGCTCTCGACCGACTGCACGTAGTTCCGCGCTTCGCCAGTGAGTTTCATTTTCATCACGTTTAAGAGAAATTCATCTGGCCAACCGCAAAGCTTTCCGATGTCCTGGATATTCTGGACAAGCGTTTGAATATCCTCGTGCGGCTTTCCAGCGAACGCCGGAATAAACGCTACTGCTGGGAAGCTCTGCACCAAAGTTGAGGTGGCTACTGCCACAGGTGATTCTGCACTAGTGAGTGGTGGAATCACCTGCTTCGGCTGTTCTTCCACTAGCACTGGCTTAGCAACATTAGATTGCGGAGAAGCCATTTTGAGATCATCTATCTGTTGCTTAAGCTCCGCGTTAGTCAGAATTAATTGATTTAACTGGGACTGCAGCGCCAAGAGGGGATCCTCATCCGCTCCGGCTGCTCCTGCCTCCGATTGCTGCCTGGTGATCGGCATGTTACAATAGTGTGGGCATCTACACCACCGTAGCGTCGCTAGCGACTTACATTATTTGGTGGCGTGCAGACGACGGACGGCGGCGGTGTCGACGAGCGGCGGCAGGCGCGTTGATCACGCGTGGGCGCAGCAGGCGGCGGGCGACAGCACGGACAGCTGCGACGGCGGGGCGGCGCGAGGGCCACACTCCGGACCCTGGCGCAGGCGGTGACCCGTGGCAGCTACGGACAGCGGCGGCGGCGGTGGCGGCGAGCGTGACTGCATCGCGGACCCTCCTCGGCTCGCGTCCGGTGGCGAACTGCGTCACGCTTGTGGCGCGCTAGTGCGCGGCCACGCACATTCTGCAACGCAGGCGCCCGGCTGGCACGTGCATGGCGCGCTGCAGCCTCGCCACGTTCGGTCTATTTTCCCTTAATTGCTCAAACTCGGCCCCTTCGTAGTACTCATACTCAACTGATGAGTTGATTTTACAACCGTAAGGTGGGTCGCATCCCACTTCTGACACCATTTGTTCGTCAGGATAGAAGTCAGGAGCGGAGGGCGTTGTAAAATGAAAATTAATTGAGTGGAATGGACCCAGTTTATTCTTGTAATGATGGTACAGTAGTGCCTACGTAGGGCTGAGCAGCCCCAAGAGGGGTTGCCGTCTGCTCATCAGAGAGGCAGAGGCTAGAGGAGCGACTACTCGGGGCCGAGGTCAGAAGCTAAGAGAGCGCGGAGCTGTTTCCAAGTCGCCCTCGCCGCTCCCGGCCGCGTCCCCACGTGATCACACGATTAGTCTCTGATTGGAGGATTGATTCCGCCAACGCGGCTTGCTAGTAGCGTGCTCCCGTCAGCGCAACCAACCCGTGGGACTTGAGTCTGACCGAGGAGCACGTGGCAGGAATGTGCCGACCATGGTCTTCCGGCCAGCACCTTCCACCACAGTATGCCCAAGCCGGCTACGGCCGAACATTATGCATTGAAAATTTATTTAAATAAAATTTTGTCGGCAATGATCCCTCTTGGGGGTCTCCTCCCTGCACATACTTAAGTCAGCATTGTCCCTTTTGTATTCAATCCCGATGCCATTTCTGTGTTTCATGGTCAATGTGAAGGTCCAAGGGATACAGCAAACCTGCACTGATGCTTCGGAATCTAATACTGGTCTCCAAGGAGCCGCACATAGCAGAAAATTTTAGAAGATTCTGTCTTCTTGTACTTAAGTCGGCATTGTCCCTTTAGTATTCAACCCCGATGTAATATTTTTGCTTAATGGTGAATCTGAAGGTCCAAGGGATACAGTACACCTGCACTGGTACATCGGAATTTAATACTGGTCTCCCAGGAGCAACTCAAAACACAATCTCTTAGACGATTCCCTCTGCTTGTGCTTAAGTCGGCATTGTCCCTTTTGTATTCAATCCCGTTGCGATTTCTCTGTTTCATGATCAATCTCAAGGTCCAAGGGATATAGTACACCTGCACTGGTGCATCGGAAACTAATACTGGTCTCCCAGCAGCCGCTCAAAGCATCAACTCTTAGACGATTCCCTCTGCTTGTGCTTAAGTCGGCATTGTCCCTTTAGTATTCAATCCCGATGCAATTTCTGTGTTATATGGTCAATGTGAAGGTCCAAGGGATACAGTAAAGCTGCACTGGTGCTTCGGAATCTAATACAGGTCTCCTAGGAACCGATCAAAAGCACAAACTCTTAGAAGATTCTCTCCTCTTGTACTTAAGTCGGCATTGACCATTTTGTATTCAATCCCGATGCAATTTCTGTGTTTCACGGACAATGTGAAGGTCCAACGGATACAGTAAACCTGCACTGGTGCATCGGAATCTAATACTATTCTCCCAGGAGCCGCTCAAACCACAAACTCTTAGAAGATTCACTCTTCTTGTACTTAAGTCGGCATTATCCCTTTTGTATTCAGTTCCGATGTAATTTCTGTGTTTCATGGTCAATGTGAAGGTAAAAGGGGTACAGTAAACCTGCACTGGTGCATCGGAATCTAATGCTGGTCTCCCAGGAGCCCCTCAAACCACAAACAATTAGCAGATTCACTCTTCTTGTACTTATGTCGGCATTGTCCCTTTTGTATACAACCCCGATGTAATATTTGTGTTTAATGGTCGATCTGAAGGTCCAAGGGATACAGTACACCTGCACTGGTGCATCGGAATCTAATTCTGGTCTCCCAGGAGCCGCTCAAATTACAAAGTCTTAGACGATACCCTCTGCTTGTGCTTAAGTCGGCATTGTCTCTTTTGTATTAAATCCTGTTGCGATTTCTCCGTTTCATGATCAATTTGAAGGTCCAAGGATACAGTAAACCCGCACTGGTGCATCGGAATCTAATACAGGTCTCCCAGGAGCCGCCCAAACCACAAGCTCTTAGAAGATTCACTCTTCTTGTACTTAAGTCGGCATTGTGCCTTTTGTATTCAATCCCGATGCGATTTCTGTATTTCATGGTCAATGTGAAGGTCCAAGGGATACAGCAAACCTGCACTGATGCTTCGGAATCTAATACTGGTCTCCAAGGAGCCGCACATAGCAGAAAATTTTAGAAGATTCTGTCTTCTTGTACTTAAGTCGGCATTGTCCCTTTAGTATTCAACCCCGATGTAATATTTTTGCTTAATGGTGAATCTGAAGGTCCAAGGGATACAGTACACCTGCACTGGTACATCGGGATTTAATACTGGTCTCCCAGGAGCCGCTCAAAACACAATCTCTTAGACGATTCCCTCTGCTTGTGCTTAAGTCGGCATTGTCCCTTTTGTATTCAATCCCGTTGCGATTTCTGTGTTTCATGATCAATCTCAAGGTCCAAGGGATATAGTACACCTGCACTGGTGCATCGGAAACTAATACTGGTCTCCCAGCAGCCGCTCAAAGCATCAACTCTTAGACGATTCCCTCTGCTTGTGCTTAAGTCGGCATTGTCCCTTTAGTATTCAATCCCGATGCAATTTCTGTGTTATATGGTCAATGTGAAGGTCCAAGGGATACAGTAAAGCTGCACTGGTGCTTCGGAATCTAATACTGGTCTCCTAGGAACCGATCAAAAGCACAAACTCTTAGAAGATTCTCTCCTCTTGTACTTAAGTCGGCATTGACCATTTTGTATTCAATCCCGATGCAATTTCTGTGTTTCATGGACAATGTGAAGGTCCAACGGATATAGTAAACCTGCACTGGTGCATCGGAATCTAATACTATTCTCCCAGGAGCCGCTCAAACCACAAACTCTTAGAAGATTCACTCTTCTTGTACTTAAGTCGGCATTGTCCCTTTTGTATTCAGTTCCGATGTAATTTCTGTGTTTCATGGTCAATGTGAAGGTAAAAGGGGTACAGTAAACCTGCACTGGTGCATCGGAATCTAATGCTGGTCTCCCAGGAGCCCCTCAAACCACAAACTATTAGCAGATTCACTCTTCTTGTACTTATGTCGGCATTGTCCATTTTGTATACAACCCCGATGTAATATTTGTGTTTAATGGTCGATCTGAAGGTCCAAGATATACAGTACACCAGCACTAGTGCATCGGAATCTAATTCTGGTCTCCCAGGAGCCGCTCAAATCACAAACTCTTAGACGATACCCTCTGCTTGTGCTTAAGTCGGCATTCTCTCTTTTGTATTAAATCCTGTTGCGATTTCTCCGTTTCATGATCAATTTGAAGATCCAAGGATACAGTAAACCCGCACTGGTGCATCGGAATCTAATACAGGTCTCCCAGGAGCCGCCCAAACCACAAGCTCTTAGAAGATTCACTCTTCTTGTACTTGAGTCGGCATTGTGCCTTTTGTATTCAATCCCGATGCGATTTCTGTATTTCATGGTCAATGTGAAGGTCCAAGGGATACAGTAAACCTGCACTGATGCTTCGGAATCTAATACTGGTCTCCTAGGAACCGCACATAGCAGAAAATTTTAGAAGATTCTGTCTTCTTGTACTTAAGTCGGCATTGTTCCTTTTGTATTCAATCCCGATGCAAATTCGGTGATTCCAGGTCAATGTGAAGGTCCAAGGGATACAGTAAACCTGCACTGGTGCATCGGAATCTAATACTGGTCTCCCAGGTGCCAATCAAACCTCAAACTCTTAGAAGATTTCATATTCTTGTACGCATTGTCCCTTTTGTATTCAACCCCGACTAAATATTTCTGTTTAATGGTCAATCTGAAGGTCCTAGTGAGACAGTACACCTGCACTGGTGGATCGGAATCTAATACTGGTCTCCCAGGAGCCGCTCAAAGCACAAACACTTAGACGATTATCTCTACTTGTACTGATGTTGGCATTGTCCCTTATGTGTTCAATCCCGATGCAATTTCTATGTTTCATGGTCAATGTGAAGGTCCAAGGGATAGAGTAAACCTGCACTGGTGCATCGGAATCTAATACTGATCTCCCAAGGGCCGCTCTAAACTCAAACTCTTAGAAGATCAAATTTTCTTGTACTTAAGTCACCATTGTGCATTTTGTATTCAATCCCGATGCGATTTCTGTGTTTCATGGTCAATGTGAAGGTCCAAGTGATACAGTAAACTTGCACTGGTGCAACGGAATCTAATACTGGTCTCCCAGGGGCCGCTCAAGGACAAACTCTTAGAAGAGTCACTCTTCTTGTTCTTACGTCGGCATTATGCCTTTTGTATTCGATCCCAATGCAATTTTTGTGTTTCATGGTCAATGTGAAGGTCCAAGGGATACAGCAAACCTGCACTGATGAGTCGGAATCTAACACTGATCTCCCAGGAGCCGCTCAAACCACAAACTCGTAGAAGAATCACTCTTCTTGTAGTTAAGTCTGCATTGTCTCTTTTGTATTCAATCCGATGCAATTTCTGTATTTCATTGTAATTGTGAACGTTTAAGGGATACAGTAAACCTGCACTGGTGCATCGGAATCTAATACTGGTCTCCCTGGAGGCCATAAAACCTCGAACTCTTAGAAGATTTCATATTGTTGTACTTAAGTCGGCATTGTCCCTTTAGTATTCAATCCCGATCCAATTTCTGTGGTATATGGTCAATGTGAAGGTCCAAGGGATACAGTAAAGCTGCACTGGTGCTTCGGAATCTAATACTGGTCTCCTAGCAACCGATCAAAGTACAACCTCTTAGAATATTCTCTCCTCTTGTACTTAAGTCGGCATTGACCATTTTGAATTCAATCCCAATGCAATTTCTGTATTTCATGGACAATGTGATGGTCCAAGGGATACAGTAAACCTGCACTGGTGCATCGGAATCTAATACTGGTCTTCCACGAGCCGCTCAAAGCAGGAAATCTTAGAAGATTCACTCTTCTTGTACTTAAGTCGACATTGTGCCTCTTGTATTCAATCCCGATGCGATTTCTGTGTCATGGTCGATGTGAAGGTCCTAGGGATACAGTAAACTTGCACTGGTACATTGGAATCTAATACTGGTGACCCAGGAGCCGATCAAGCCTTAAACTATTAGAAGATTTGCTATTCTTGTACTTAAGTCGGCATTGTCCCTTTTGTATTCAATCTCGATGCAATTTCTGTGTTTCATGGTCAATGCCAAAGTCCAAGGGATACAGTCATCCTGCACTGGTGCATCGAAATCTAATACTGGTCTCCCAGGAGCCCCTCAAACCACAAACTATTAGAAGATTCACTCTTCTTGTGCTTATGTCGGCATTGTCCCTTTTGTATTCAACCCTGATGTAATATTTGTGTTTAATGGTTAATGTGAAGGTCCAAGGGATACAGTACACCTGCACTGGTGCATCGGAATCTAATACTGGTCTTCCAGAAGCCGCTCAAAGCACAAACTCTTAGACGATTCCCTCTACTTGTACTTAAGTTGGCATTGTCCCTTTTGTGTTCGATCCCGATGCAATTTCTATTTTTCATGGTCATTGTGAAGGTGCAAGGGATACAGTAAACCTGCACTGGTGCATCGGAATCTAATACTCATCTCCCAGGAGCCGCTCTAAGCTCAAACTCTTAGAAGACTCACTCTTCTTGTACTTTAGTCGGCATTGTCTCTTTGTACTCAAACGCGATGCAATTTCTGTGTTTCATGGTCAATGTGAAGGTCCAAGGGATACAGTAAACCTGCACTGGTGCATCGGAATCTTATAGTGGTCTCCGTGGAGGCGATCAAACCTCAAACTCTTCGAAGATTTCATATTCTTGTACTTAAGTCGGCATTGTCTCTATTCTATTCAAACCCGATGCAATTTCTGTGTTATATGCTCAATGTGAAGGTCCAAGGGATACAGTAAAGCTGCATTGGTGCTTCTGAATCTAATACTGGTCTCCTAGGAACTGATCAAAGCACAAACTCTTACAAGATTCTCTCCTCTTGTACTTAAGTCGGCATTGACCCTTCTGTATTCAATCCCGATGCAATTTCTGTGTTTCACGGACAATGTGGAGGTCCAAGGGATACAGTAAACCTGCACTGCTGCATCAGAATCTAATACTGGTCTCCCACGAGCCGCTCAAAGCAGAAAATCTTAGAAGATTCTCTCTTCTTGTACTAAAGTCGACATTGTGCCTCTTGTTTTCAATACCGATGCGATTTCTGTGTCAAGGTCAACGTGAAGGTCCTAGGGATACAGTAAACTTGCACTGGTGCATCGGAATCTAATACTGGTCTCCCAGGAGACGATCAAGCCTTAAACTCTTAGAGGATTTCATATTCTTGTACTTAAGTCGGCATTGTCCCTTTAGTATTCAATCCCGATGCTATGTCTGGGTTTCATGGTAAATTTGAAGGTCAAAGGGATACAGCAAATCTGCACTGGTGCATCGGAATCTAATACTGGTCTCCCAGGTGCCAATAATACCTCAAACACTTAGAAGATTTCATATTCTTGTGCTTAAGACCGCATTGTCCCTTTTGTATTCATCCCGATGTAATTTCTGTGTTTCATGGTCAATGTGAAGGTCCAAGCGATACAGTAAATCTGCACTGGTGCATCGGAATCTAATGCTGGTCTCCTAGGAGCCCCTCAAACCACAAACTATTAGAAGATTCACTCTTCGTGTACTTATGTCGACATTGTCCCTTTTGTATTCAACCCCGATGTAATATTTGTGTTTAATGGTTAATCTGAAGGTCCAAGGGATACAGTACACCTGCACTGGTGCATCGGATTCTAATTCTGGTCTCCCAGGAGCCGCTCAAATCACAAATTCTTAGACGATTCCCTCTGCTTGTGTTTAAGTCGGCATTGTCTCTTTTGTATTAAATACCGTTGCGATATCTCTGTTTCATGATCAATGTGAAGGTCCGAGGATACAGTAAACCTGCACTGGTGCATTGGAATCTAATACTGGTCTCCCAGGAGCCGCCCAAACCACAAACACTTAGGAGATTCACTCTTCTTGTACTTAAGTCGGCATTGTGACTTTTGTATTTAATCCCGATGCCATTTCTAAGTTTCATGGTCAATATGAATGTCCAAGGGATACAGTAAACCTGCACTGATGCTTCGGAATCTAATACTGGTCTCCCAGGAGCCGCACATAGCAGAAAATTTTAGGAGATTCTGTCTTCTTGTACTTAAGTCGGCATTGTACCTTTTGTATTCAATCCTGATGCACATTCTGTGATTCCAGCTCAATGTGAATATCCAAGGGATACAGTAAACCTGCACTGGAGCATCGGAATCTAATACTGGTCTCCCAAGTGCCAATCAAACCTCAAACTCTTAGAAGATTTCATGTTTTTGTACTTAAGTCCGCATTGTCCCCTTTGTATTCAATCCCGATACGATATCTGGGTTTCATGGTCAATGAGAAGTTTACAGGGATACAGTAAACCTGCACTGGTGCATCAGAATCTAGTACTGGTCTCCCAGGAGCCCCTCAACCACAAACTATTTGAAGATTCACTCTTCTTGTACTTATGTCGGCATTGTCCATTTTGTATTCAACCCCGATTAAATATTTATGTTTAATGGTCAATCTGAAGGTCCAAGTGAGACAGTACACCTGCACTGGTGCATCGGAATCTAATACTGGTCCCCCAGGAGCCGCTCAAAGCACAAATTCTTAGACGACTCCCTCTACTTGTACTTAAGTTGGCATTGTCCCTTTTGTGTTCAATCCCGATGCAATTTCTGTGTCTCATGGTCAATGTGAAGGTCCAAGGGACACAGTAAACCTGCACTGGTGCATCGGAGTCTAATACTGATTTCCCAGGAGCCGCTCTAAGCTCAAACTCTTAGAAGTTCCAATTTTCTTGTACTTAAGTCAGCATTGTGCATTTTGTGTTCAATCCCGATGCGATTTCTGTGTTTCATGGTCAATGCGAAGGTCCAAGTGATACAGTAAACCTGCACTGGTGCAACGGAATCTAATACTGGTCTCCCAGGGGCCGCTCAAGGACAAACACTTAGAAGAGTCACTCTTCTTGTTCTTACGTCGGCATTATGCCTTTTGTATTCGATCCCGATGCGATTTTTGTGTTTCATGGTCAATGTGAAGGTCCAAGGGATACAGCAAACCTGCACTGGTGAGTCGGAATCTAACACTGGTCTCCTAGGAACCGATCAAAGCACAAACTCTTAGACGATTCCCTCTGCTTGTGCTTAAGTCGGCATTGTCCCTTTTGTATTAAACCCCGATTAAATATTTATGTTTAATGGTCAATCTGAAGGTCCACGTGAGACAGTACAGCTGCACTGGTGCATCGGAATCTAATACTGGTCTCCCAGGGGCCGCTCAAGGACAAACTCTTAGAAGAGTCACTCTTCTAGTCCTTACGTCGGCATTATGCCTTTTGTATTCGATCCCGATGCGATTTTTGCGTTTCATGGTCAATGTGAAGGTCCAAGGGACACAGTAAACCTGCACCGGTGCATCGGAATCTAATACTGATTTCCCAGGAGCCGCTCTAAGCTCAAACTCTTAGAAGTTCCAAATTTCTTGTACTTAAGGCAGCATTGTGCATTTTGTGTTCAATCCCGATGCGATTTCTGTGTTTCATGGTCAATGCGAAGGTCCAAGTGATACAGTAAACCTGCACTGTTGCATCAGAATCTAATACTGGTCACCCAGGAGCCGCCCAAACCACAAACTCTTAGAAGAATCACTCTTCTTGTACTTAAGTCTGCATTGTCCCTTTTGTATTCAATCCGATGCTATTTCTGTATTTCATTGTAATTGTGAACGTTTAAGGGATACAGTAATCCTGCACTGGTGCATCGGAATCTAATACTGGTCTCCCTGGAGGCGATAAAAACTCAAACTCTTAGAAGATTTCATATTGTTGTACTTAAGTCGGAATTGTCCCTTTAGTATTCAATCCCGATGCAATTTCTGTGTTATATGGTCAATCAGAAGGTCCAAGGGATACACTAAAGCTCACTGGTGCTTCGGAATCTAATACTGGTCTCCTAGGAACCGATCAAAGCACAAACTCTTAGAAGATTCCCTCCTCTTGTCCTTAAGTCGGCATTGTCCATTTTGTATTCAATCCCGATGCAATTTCTGTGTTTCATGGACAATGTGAAGGTCCAACGGATACAGTTAACCTGCACTGGTGCATCGGAATCTAATACTATTCTCCCAGGAGCCGCTCAAACCACAAACCCTTAGAAGATTCACTCTTCTTGTACTTAAGTCGGCATTGTCCCTTCTGTATTCAAACCCGATGTAATTTCTGTGTTTCATGGTCAATGTGAAGTTCCAAGGATACAGTAAACCTGCACTGGTGCTTCGGAATCTAATACTGGTCTCCCTGGAGGCGATCAAACCTCAAACTCTTAGAAGATTTCATATTCTTGTACTTAAGTCGGCATTGTCCCTTTAGTATTGAACCCCGATGTAATATTTTTGCTTAATGGTCAATCTGAAGGTCCAAGGGATATAGTACACCTGCACTGGTGCATCGGAATCTAATACTGGTCTCCCAGGAGCCGCTCAAAGCATCAACTCTTAGACGATTCCCTCTGCTTGTGCTTAAGTCGGCATTGTCCCTTTAGTATTCAATCCCGATGCTATTTCTGGGTTTCATGGTAAACGTGAAGGTCAAAGCGATACAGTAAATCTGCACTGGTGCATCGGAATCTAATACTGTTCTCTCAGGTGCCAATCAAACGTCAAACTCTTAGAAGACATCATATTCTAGTACTTAATTCCGCATTGTCCCTTTTGTATTCAATCCCTATGTAATTTCTGTGTTTCATGGTCAACGTGAAGGTCCAAGGGATACAGTAAACCTGCACTGGTGCATCGGAATCTAATGCTGGTCTCCCAAGAGCCCCTCAAACCAAAAACTATTACAAGATTCACTCTTCTTGTACTTATGTCGGCATTGTAACTTTTGTATTCAACTACGATTAAATATTTGGGTTTAATGGTCAATCTGAAGGTCCAGGTGAGACAGTACACCTGCACTGGTGCATCGGAATCTAATACTGGTCACCTAGGAACCGATCATAGGACAAACTCTTAGAAGATTCAATCCTCTTGTACTTAAGTCGGCATTGACCATTTTGTATTCAATCCCGATGCAAATTTCTGTGTTTCATGGACAATGTGAAGGTCCAACGGATACAGTAAACCTGCAATGGTGCATCGGAATCTAATACTGATTTCCCAGGAGCCGCTCCAAGCTCAAACTCTTAGAAGATCCAATTTTCTTGAACTTAAGTCAGCATTGTGCATTTTGTGTTCAATCCCGATGCGATGTTTGTAATTCATGGTCAATGTGAAGGTCCAAGGGATACAGCAAACCTGCACTGGTGAGTCGGAATCTAACACTGGTCTCCCAGGAGCCGCTCAAACCACAAACTCGTAGAAGAATCACTCTTCTTGTACTTAAGTCTGCATTGTCCCTTTTGTATTCAATCCGATGCAATTTCTGTATTTCATTGTATGTGAACATTTAAGGGATACAGTAACCCTGCACTGGTGCATCGGAATCTAATACTATTCTCCCAGGAGCCGCTCAAACCACAAACTCTTAGAAGATTCACTCTTCTTGTACTTAAGTCGGCATTGTCCCTTTTGTGTTCAAACCCGATACAATTTCAGTGTTTCATGGTCAATGTGAAGGTCCAAGGATACAGTAAACCTGCACTGGTGCATCAGAATCTAATACTGGTCTCCCTGGAGGCGATCAAACCTCAAACTCTTAGAAGATTTCATATTCTTGTACTTAAGTCGGCATTGCCCCTTTAGTATTCAATCCCGATGCTATTTCTGGGTTTCATGGTAAATGTGAAGGTCAAAGGGAGACAGTAAATCTGCACTGGTGCATCGGAATCTAATACTGGTCTCCCAGGTGCCAATCAAACCTCAAACTCTTAGAAGATTTCATATTCTAGTACTTAAGTCCGCATTGACCCTTTTGTATTCAATCCCTATGTAATTTCTGTGTTTCATGGTCAATGTGAAGTTTACAGGGATACAGTAAACCTGCACTGGTGCATCGGAATCTAGTACTGGTCTCCCAGGAGCCCCTCAACCACAAACTATTTGAAGATTCACTCTTCTTGTACTTATGTCGGCATTGTCCCTTTTGTATTCAACCCCGATTAAATATTTGTGTTTAATGGTCAATCTGAAGGTCCAAGTGAGACACTACACCTGCACTGGTGCATCGGAATCTAATACTGGTCTCCCAGGAGCCACTCAAAGCACAAATTCTTAGACGACTCCCTCTACTTGTACTTAAGTTGGCATTGTCCCTTTTGTGTTCAATCCCGATGCAATTTCTGTGTCTCATGGTCAATGTGAAGGTCCAAGGGACACAGTAAACCTGCACTGGTGCATCGGAATCTAATACTGATTTCCCAGGAGCCGCTCTAAGCTCAAACTCTTAGAAGTTCCAATTATCTTGTACTTAAGTCAGAATTGTGCATTTTGTGTTCAATCCCGATGAAATTTCGGTGTTTCATGGTCAATGTGAAGGTCCAAGTGATACAGTAAACCCGCACTGGTGCAACGGAATCTAATACTGGTCTCCCAGGGGCCGCTCAAGGACAAACTCTTAGAAGAGACACTCTTCTTGTCCTTACGTCGGCATTATGCCTTTTGTATTTGATCCCGATGCGATTTTTGTGTTTCATGGTCAATGTGAAGGTCCAAGGGATACAGCAAACCTGCACTGATGAGTCAGAATCTAACACTGGCATCCCAGGAGCCGCTCAAACCACAAACTCGTAGAAGAATCACTCTTCTTGTACTTAAGTCTGCATTGTCCCTTTTGTATTCAATCCGGTGCTATTTCTGTATTTCATTGTAATTGTGAACGTTTAAGGGATACAGTAAACCTGCACTGGTGCATCGGAATTTAATACTGGTCTCCCTGGAGGCGATAAAACCTCAAACTCTTAGAAGATTTCATATTGTTGTACATAAGTCGGCATTGTTCCTTTAATATTCAATCACGATGCATTTTCTGTGTTGTATGGTCAATGTGAAGGTCCAAGGGATACAGTAAAGCTGCACTGGTACTTCGGAATCTAATACTGGTCTCCTAGGAACCGATGAAAGCACAAACTCTTAGAAGATTCTCTCCTCCTGAACTTAAGTCGGCATTGACCATTTTGTATTCCATCCCAATGCAATATCTGTGTTTCATGGACAATGTGAAAGTCCAAGGGATACAGTGAACCTGCACTGGTGCATTGGAATCTAATACTGGTCTCCCACGAGCCGCTCAAAGCAGAAAATCTTAGAAGATTCACTCTTCTTGTACTTAAATCGACATTGTCCCTCTTGTATTCAATCCCGATGCGATTTCTGTGTCACGGTCGATGTGAAGGTCCTAGGGATACAGTAAACTTGCACTGGTGCATTGGAATCTAATACTGGTCTCCCAGGAGCCGATCAAGCCTTAAACTCTTAGAAGATTTCATATTGTTGTACTTAAGTCGGCATTGTGCCTTTTGTATTCAATCCCGATAGATTTCTGTGTTTCATGGTCAATGTGAAGGTCCAAGGGATACAGTGAACCTGCACTGATGCTTCGGAATCTAATACTGGTCTCCCAGGAGCCGCACATTGCAGAAAACTTTAGAAGATTCTGTCTTCTTGTACTTAAGTCGGCATTGTCCCTTTTGTATTCAATCCCGATGCAAATTCTGTGATTCCAGGTCAATGTGAAGATCCAAGATATACAGTAAACCTGCACTGGTGCATCGGAATCTAATACTGGTCTCCCAGGTGCCAATCAAACCTCAAACTCTTTGAGGATTTCATATTCTTGTACTTAAGTCCGCATTGTCCCTTTTGTATTCAATCCCGATACAATATCTGGGTTTCATGGTCAATGTAAAGGTTAAAGGGTTACAGTAAAACTGCACTGGTGCATCGGAATCTAGTACTGGTATCCCAGGAGCCCCTCAACCACAAACTATTTGAAGATTCACTCTTCTTGTACTTATGACGGCATTGTAATTTTTGTATTCAACCCCGATTAAATATATTGTGTTTAATGGTCAATCTGAAGGTCCAAGTGAGACAGTACACCTGCACTGGTGCATCGGAATGTAATTCTGGTCTCCCAGGAGCCCCTCAAGGCACAAACTCTTAGACGATTCCCTCTACTTGTACTTAAGTTGGCATTGTCCCTTTTGTGTTCAATCCCGATGCAATTTCTATGTTTCATAGTCAATGTGAAGGTCCAAGGGATACAGCAAACCTGCACTGCTGCATCGGAATCTAATACTGATCTCTTAGGAGCCGCTCTAAACTCAAACTCTTAGAAGATCCTATTTTCTTGTACTTATGTCAGCATTGTGCATTTTGTATTCGATCCCGAAGCGATTTTTGTGTTTCTTGGTCAATGTGAAGGTCCAACGGATACAGCAAATCTGCACTGGTGAGTCGGAATCTAACACTGGTCTTTCAGGAACCACTCAAACCAGAAACTCGTAGAAGAATCACTCTTCTTGTACTGATGCCTGCATTGCCCCCTTTTGTATTCAATCCGATGCAATTTCTGTATTTCATTGTAATTGTGAACGTTTAAGGGATACAGTAAACCTGCACTGGTGCATCGGAATCTCATACTGGTCTCCCTGGAGGCGATAAAACCTCAAACTCATAGAAGATTTCATATTGTTGTACTAAAGTCGGCATTGTCCCTTTAGTATTCAATCCCGATGCAATTTCTGTGTTTCATGGACATTGTGAAGGTCCAACGGATACGGTAAACCTGCACTGGTGCATCGGAATCAAATACTGGTCTCCCAGGAGCCGCTCAAAGCAGAAAATCTTTGAAGATTCACTCTTCTTGTACTTAAGTCGACATTGTGCCTCTTGTATTCAATCCCGATGCGATTTCTGTGTCATGGTCAATGTGAAGGTCCTAGGGATACAGTAAACTTGCACTGGTGCATTGGAATCTAATACTGGTCTCGCAGGAGCCGATCAAACCACAAACTATTAGAAGATTCACTCTTCTTGACCTTATGTCGGCATTGTCCCTTTTGTATTCAACCCTGATGTGATATTTGTGTTTAATGGTCAATGTGAAGGTCCAAGGGATACAGTACACCTGCACTGGTGCATAGGAATCTAACACTGGTCTTCCAGGAGCCGCTCAAAGCACAAACTCTTAGACGATTCACTCTGCTTGTACTTTAGTCGGCACTGTCCCTTTTGTGCTCAATCCCGATACAATTTCTTTGTTTCATGATCACTATGAAGGTCCAAGGGATACAGTAAACCTCCACTGGTGCATCGGAATCTAATACTGATCTCCCAGGAGCCCCTCTTAGCACAAACTCTTCGAAGATCCAATTTTCTTGTACTTAAGTCGGCACTGTCCCTTTTGTGTTCTATCCCGATGCAATTTCTATGTTTCATGGTCAATGTGGAGGTCCAAGGGATACAGTAAACCTGCACTGGTGCATCAGAATCCAATACTCTTCTCACAGGAGCCGCTCAAACCACAAACTCTTAGAAGATTCACTCTTCTTGTACTTAAGTCGGCATTGTCCCTTTTGTATTCAAACCCGATGCAATTTCTGTGTTTCATGGTCAATGTGAAGGTCCAAGGAATACAGTAAACCTGCTCTGGTGCATCGGAGACTAATACTGGTGTCCCAGGAGCCGCTCAAACATAAAACTCCTAGAAGATACACTCATCTTGTACTTAAGTCGGCATTGTACGACTTGTATTCAATCCCGATGCTATTTTTGGCTTTCATGGTAAATGTGAAGGTCAAAGGAATACAGTAAATCTGCACTGGTGCATCGGAATCAAATACTGGTCTCCCAGCAGCGGCTCAAACCACAAACTCGTAGAATATTCACTCTTCGTGTACTTAAGTCGGCATTGTCCCTTTTGTATTCAATCCAATGAAATTTCTGTATTTCATTGTAATTGTGAACGTTCAAGGGATACAGTAAACCTGCACTGGTGCATCGGAATCTAATACTGGTCTCCCAGGAGCCACTCAAAACACAAACTCTTAGAAGATCCACTCTTCTTGAACTTAAGTCGGCATTGTGCATTTTGTACTCAATCCCGATGCGATTTCTGTGCTTCATGGTCAATGTGATGGTCCAAGTAATACAGTAAACCTACACTGGTGCGACGGAATTTAATACTGGTCTCCCAGGAGCCGCTCAACGACAAAATCTTAGAAGAGTCACTTATCTTGTACTTAGTTCGGCAATGTGCCTTTTGTATTCGATCACGATTCGATTCTTGTGTTTCATGGACAGTGTGAGGTCCAAGGGGTACAGTAGACCTGCACTGGTGCATCGGAAACTAATACTGGTCTCCCAGGACCCGCTCAAACGACAAACTATTAGAAGATTCACTCTTCTTGTGCTTAAAACGGCATTGTCCATTTTGTATTCAACCTGATGCAATTTCTGTGTTTCATTGTAAATGTGAAGGTTCAAAGGATACAGTAAACCTATACTGGTACATCGGAATCTAATACTGGTCTCCCAGGAGACGCTCAAACCACAAACTCTCACAAGATTCACACTTCTTGTACTTAAGTCGGTATTGTCCCTTTTGTATTCAATCGCGTTGAGATTTCTCTGTTTCATGGTCACTAAAGGTCCAACGGATACAGTTAACATGCACTGGTGCATCGGAATCTAATACTGGTTCCTAGGAGCACTTGAAACCACAAATTCTTAGAAGATTCTCTCTTCTTGTACTTAAGTCGGCATTGTGCTTTTTGTATCCAATCCCGATGCGATTTCTGAGTTTCATGGTCAACGTGAAGGTCCAAGGGATACAGTAAATCTGCACTGGTGCATCGGAATCTAATACTGGTCTCCTAGGTGCCAATCAAACCTCAAACTCTAAGAAGATTTCATATTCTTGTACTTAAGTCCGCATTGTCCCTTTTGTATTCAATCCCGATGTAATTTCTGTGTTTCATGGTCAATGTGAAGGTCCAAGGGATACAGTACACCTGCACTGGTGCATCGAAATTTAATTGTGGTCTCCCAGGTGCCGCTCAAATCACAAACTCTTAGACGACTCCATCTGCTTGTGCTTAAGTCGGCATTGTCTCTTTTGTATTAAATCCCGTTGCGATTTCTCTGTTTCATGAACAATGTGAAGGTCCAAGGATTCAGTAAACCTGCACTGGTGCATCGGATTCTAATACTGGTCTCCTAGGAGCCGCCCAAACCACCAACTCTTAGAAGATTCACTCTTCTTGTACTTTAGTCGGCATTGTGCCTTTTGTATTCAATCCCAATAGATTTCTGTGTTTCATGGTCAATGTGAAGGTCCAAGGGATACAGTAAACCTGCACTGGTGCATCGGAATCTAATACTTATTTCCCAGGAGCCGCTCAAAGCAGAAAATCTTAGAAGAATCACTCTTCTTGTACTTAAGTCGACATTGTGCCTCTTGTATTCAATCCCGATGCGATTTTTGTGTCATGGTCAATGTGAAGGTCCTAGGGATACAGTAAACTTGCCCTGGTGCATTGGAATCTAATACTGGTCTCCCAGGAGCCGATCAAGCCTTAAACTCCTAGAAGATTTCATATTCTTGTACTTAAGTCGGCATTGTCCCTTTTGTATTCAATCCCGATGCAATTTCTGTGTTTCATGGTCAATGCGAAGGTCCAAGGAATACAGTCATCCTGCACTGGTGCATCGAAATCTAATACTGGTCTCCCAGGAGCCCCTCAAACCACAAACTATTAGATGATTCACTCTTCTTGTGCTTATGTCGGCATTGTCACTTTTGTATTCAACCCTGATGCGATATTTGTGTTTAATGGTCAATCTGAAGGTCCAAGGGATACAGTACACCTGCACTGGTGCATCGGAATCTAATACTGGTCTTCCAGGAGCCGCTCAAAGCACAAACTCTTAGACGATTCACTCTGCTTGTACTTAAGTCGGCACTGTCCCTTTTGTGTTCAATCCCGATGCAATTTCTATGTTTCATGGTCAATATGAAGGTCCAAGGGATACAGAACAACCTGCACTGGTGCATCGGAATCTAATGCTGGTCTCCCAGGAGCCTCTCAAACCAAAAACTATTAGAAGATTCACTCTTCTTGTACTTATGTCGGCATTGTCCCTTTTGAATTCAACCCCGATGTAATATTTGTGTTTAATGGTCAATCTGAAGGTCCAAGGGATACAGTACACCTGCACTGGTGCATCGGAATCTAATATTGGTCTCCCAGGAGCCGCTGAAAACACAAACACACGATTCCCTCTGCTTGTACTTAAGTCGGCATTGCCACTTTTGTATTCAATCCCGTGCCGATTTCTCTTTTTCATGAACAATGTGAAGGTCCAAGGGATACAGTATAGCTGCACTGGTGCATCGGAATCTAATACTGGTCTCCCAGGAGCCGCTCAAACCACAAATTCTTAGAAGATTGACTCATCTTGTACTTAAGTCGGCATTGTGCCTTTTGTATTCAATCCTGCTGCGATTTCTGTGTTTCATGGTCAATGTGAAGGTCCAAGGGATACAGCAAACCTGCACTGGTGCAACGGAATCTAATACTGGTCTCCCAGGGGCCGCTCAAGGACAAACTCTTAGAAGAGTCACTCTTCTTGTACCTACGTCGGCATTATGCGTTTTGTATTCGATCCCGATGCGATTTTTGTGTTTCATGGTCAATGTGAAGGTCCAAGGGATACAGCAAACCCGCACTGGTGAATCGGAATCTAACACTGGTCTCCCAGCAGCGGCTCAAACCACAAACTCGTAGAATATTCACTCTTCGTGTACTTAAGTCGGCATTGTCCCTTTTTGTATGCAATCCAATGAAATTTCTGTATTTCATTGTAATTGTGAACGTTCAAGGGATACAGTAAACCTGCACTGGTGCTTTGGAATCTAATACTGGTCTCCCAGGAGGTGCTCAATCCACAAATTATTAGAAGATTCACACTACTTGTACTTAAGTCGGCATTTTCCACTTTGTATCCATTTCCGATGCGATTTCTGTGTTTCATGGTCAATGTGAAGGTCCAAGGTATACTGTAAACCTGCACTGATGAGTCGGAATCTAATACTGGTCTCCCAGGAGCCACTCAAAACACAAACTCTTAGAAGATCCACTCTTCTTGTACTTAAGTCGGCATTGTGCATTTTGTACTCAATCCCGATGCGATTTCTGTGCTTCATGGTCAATGTGATGGTCCAAGTAATACAGTAAACCTAAACTGGTGCAACGGAATTTAATACTGGTCGCCCAGGAGCCGCTCAACGACAAAATCTTAGAAGAGTCACTTATCTTGTACTTACTTCGGCATTTTGTGCCTTTTGTATTCGATCACGATTCGATTCTTGTGTTTCATGGTCAGTGTGAGGTCCAAGGGGTACAGTAAACCTGCACTGGTGCATCGGAAACTAATACTGGTCTCCCAGGAGCCGCTCAAACGACAAACTATTTGAAGATTCACTCTTCTTGTACTTAAAGCGGCATTGCCCATTTTGTATTCAACCTGATGCAATTTCTGTGTTTCATTGTAAATGTGAAGGTTCAAGGGATACAGTAAACCTACACTGGTACATCGGGATCTAATACTAGTCTCCCAGGAGCCGCTCAAAACACAAACTCTTAGACGATTCCCTCTGCTTGTGCTTAAGTCGGTATTGTCTCCTTTGTATTAAATCCCGTTGCGATTTCTCTGTTTCATGATCAATGTGAAGGTCCAAGGATACAGTAAACCTGCACTGGTGCATCGGATTCTAATACTGGTCTCCTAGGAGCCGCCCAAACCACCAACTCTTAGAAGATTCACTCTTCTTGTACTTAAGTCGGCATTGTGCCTTTTGTATTCAAACCCGATAGATTTCTGTGTTTCATGGTCAATGTGAAGGTCCAACGGATACAGTGAACCTGCACTGATGCTTCAGAATCTAATACTGATCTCCCAGGAGCCGCACATAGCAGAAAATTTTAGAATATTCTGTCTTCTTGTACTTAAGTCGGCATTGTCCCTTTTGTATTCAATCCCGATGCAAATTCTGTGATTCCAGGTCAATGTGAAGGTCCAAGGGATACAGTAAACCTGCACTGGTGCATCGGAATCTAATACTGGTCTCCCAGGTGCCAATCAAACCTTAAACTCTTAGAGGATTTCATATTCTTGTACTTAAGTAAGCATTGTCCCTTTTGTATTCAATCCCGATACAATATCTGGGTTTCATGGTCAATGTGAAGGTTAAAGGGATACAGTAAACCTGCACTGGTGCATCGGAATCTAATACTGGTCTCCCAGGTGCCAATCAAACCTCAAACTCATAGAAGATTTCATATTCTTGTACTTAAGTAAGCATTGTCCCTTTTGTATTCAATCCCGATGCAAATTCTGTGATTCCAGGTCAATGTGAAGGTCCAAGTGAGACAGTACACCTGCACTGGTGCATCGGAATCTAATACTGGTCTCCCAGGAGCCCCTCAAAGCACAAACTCTTAGACGATTCCCTCTACTTGTACTTAGGTTGGCATTGTCCCTTTTGTGTTCAATCCCGATGCAATTTCTATGTTTCATGATCAATGTGAAGGTCCAAGGGATACAGTAAACCTGCACTGGTGCATCGGAATCTAATACTGGTCTCCCTGGAGGCGATAAAACCTCAAACTCTTAGAAGATTTCATATTGTTGTACTTAAGTTGGCATTCTCCTTTTAGTATTCAATCCCGATGCAATTTCTGTGTTTCATGGACAATGTGAAGGTCCTAGGGATACAGTAAACTTGCACTGGTGCATTGGAATCTAATACTGGTCTCCCAGGAGCCGATCAAGCCTTAAACTCTTAGAAGATTTCATATTCTTGTACTTAAGTCGGCATTGTCCCTTTTGTATTCAATCCCGATGCAATTTCTGTGTTTCATGGTCAATCGAAGGTCCAAGGGATACAGTCATCCTGCACTGGTGCATCGGAATCTAATACTGGTCTCCGAGGAGCCCCTCAAACCACAAACTATTAGATGATTCACTCTTCCTGTGCTTATGTCGGCATTGTCCCTTTTGTATTCAACCCTGATGTGATATTTGTGTTTAATGGTCAATGTGAAGGTAAAAGGGATACAGTACACCTGCACTGGTGCATCGGAATCTAATACTGGTTTCCCAGGAGCCGCTCAAAACACAAACACACGATTCCCTCTGCTTGTACATAAGTCGGCATTGCCACTTTTGTATTCAATCCCGTGCCGATTTCTCTTTTTCATGAACAATGTGAAGGTCCAAGGGATACAGTATAGCTGCACTGGTGCATCGGAATCTAATACTGGTCTCCCAGGAGCCACTCAAACCACAAATTCTTAGAAGATTGACTCTTCTTGTACTTAAGTCGGCATTGTGCCTTTTGTATTCAATCCCGATGCGATTTTTGTGTTTCATGGTCAATGTGAAGCTCCAAGGGATACAGTAAACCCGCTTTGGTGAATCGGAATCTAACACTGGTCTCCCAGCAGCAGCTCAAACCACAAACTTGTAGAATATTCACTCTTCGTGTACTTAAGTCGGCATTGTCCCTTTTGTATTCAATCCAATGAAATTTCTGTATTTCATTGTAATTGTGAACGTTCAAGGGATACAGTAAACCTGCACTGGTGCATCGGAATCTAATACTGGTCTCCCAGGAGGTGCTCAATCCACAAATTATTAGAAGATTCAAACTACTTGTACTTAAGTCGGCATTTTCCACTTTGTATCCATTTCCGATGAGATTTCTGTGTTTCATGGTCAATGTGAAGGTCCAAGGGATACAGTAAACCTGCAATGATGGATCAGAATCGCTGGTCTCTCAGGAGCCGCTCAAACCACAAACTCTTACAAGATTCACTCTTCTTGTACTTAAGTCGGTATTGTAACTTTTGTATTCAATCGCGTTGAGATTTCTCTGTTTCATGGTCACTAAAGGTCCAAGGGATACAGTTTACATGCACTGGTGCATCGGAATCTAATACTGGTCTCCTAGCAGCAGCTGAAACCACAAACTCTTAGAAGATTCTCTCTTCTTGTACTTAAGTGGGCATTGTGCTTTTTGTATCCAATCCCGATGCGATATCTGTGCTTCATGGTCAACGTGATGGTCCAAGGGATACAGTAAATCTGCACTGGTGAATCGGAATCTAATACTGTTCTCCCAGGTGCCAATCAAACCTCAATCTCTTAGAAGATTTCATATTCTTGTACTTAAGTCCGCATTGTCCCTTTTGTATTCAATCCCGATGTAATTTCTGTGTTTCATGGTCAATGTGAAGGTCCAAGGATACAGTACACCTGCACTGGTGCATCGGAATTTAATTGTGGTCTCCCAGGTGCCGCTCAAATCACAACCTCTTAGACGATTCCCTCTGCTTGTGCTTAAGACGGCATTGTCTCTTTTGTATTAAATTCCGTTGCGATTTCTCTGTTTCATGATCAATGTGAAGGTCAAAGGATACAGTAAACCTGCACTGGTGCTTCGGATTCTAATACTGGTCTCCTAGGAGCCGCCCAAACCACCAACTCTTAGAAGATTCACTCTTCTTGTACTTAAGTCGGCATTGTGCCTTTTGTATTCAATCCCGATAGATTTCTGTGTTTCATGGTCAATGTGAAGGTCCAAGGGATACAGTGAACCTGCACTGATGCTTCGGAATCTAATACTGGTCTCCCAGGAGCCGCACATAGCAGAAAATTTTAGAAGATTCTGTCTTCTTGTACTTAAGTCGGCATTGTCCCTTTAGTATTCAATCCCGATGCAATTACTGTGTTTCATGGACAATGTCAAGGTCCAAGGGATACAGTAAACCTGCACTGGTGCATCGGAATCTAATACTGGTCACCCAGGAGCTGCTCAAAGCAGAAAATCTTAGAAGAATCACTCTTCTTGTACTTAAGTCGACATTGTGCCTCTTGTATTCAATCCCGACGCGATTTTTGTGTCATGGTCGATGTGAAGGTCCTAGGGATACAGTAAAATTGCACTGGTGCATTGGAATCTAATACTGGTCTCCCAGGAGCCGATCAAGCCTTAAACTCTTAGAAGTTTTCATATTCTTGTACTTAAGTCGGCATTGTCCCTTTTGTATTCAATACCGATGCAATTTCTGTGTTTCATGGTCAATGCGAAGGTCCAAGGTGTACAGTCATCCTGCACTGGTGCATCGGAATCTAATACTGGTCTCCCAAGGAGCCCCTCACACCACAAACTATTAGATGATTCACTCTTCTTGTGCTTATGTCGGCATTGTCCCTTTTGTATTCAACCCTGATGTGATATTTGTGTTTAATGGTCAATGTGAAGGTCCAAGGGATACAGTACACCTGCACTGGTGTATCGGAATCTAATACTGGTCTTCCAGGAGCCGCTCAAAGCACAAACTCTTAGACGATTTACTCTGCTTGTACTTAAGTCGGCACTGTCCCTTTTGTGTTCAATCCCGATGCAATTTCTATGTTTCATTGTCAATATGACGGTCCAAGGGATACAGTAAACCTGCACTGGTGCATCGGAATCTAATACTGATCTCCCAGGAGCGGCTCTAAGCACAAACTCTTAGAAGATCGAATTTTCTTGTACTTAAGTCGGCATTGTGCTCTTTGTATTCAATCCCAATGGAAAATCTTTGTTTCGTGGTCAATGTGAAGGTCCAAGGTATACAGTAAACCTGCACTGGTGCATCGGAGACTAATACCGGTGACCCAGGAGCCGATCAAACCGCAAACTCCTAGAAGATACACTCATCTTGTACTTAAGTCGGCATTGTCCGACTTGTATTCAATCCCGATGCTATTTCTGGGCTTCATGGTAAATGTGAAGCTCAAAGAGATACAGTAAATCTGCACTGGTGCATCGGAATCAAATACTGGTCTCCCAGGTGCCATTCAAACCTCAAACTCTTAGATGATTTCATATTCTTGTACTTAACTCCGAATTGTCCATTTTGTATTCAATCCCGATGCAATTTCTGTTTTTCATGGTCCATGTGAAGGTCCAAGGGGTACAGTAAGCCTGCACTGGTGCATCGGAATATAATACTATTCTCCCAGGAGCGGCTCAAACCACAAACTCTTAGGAGATTCAGTCACCTTGTACTTAAGTCGGAATTGTCCCTTTTGTATTCAGTCCCGAAAAAATTTCTGTGTTTCATGATCAATGTGAAGATCCAAGGGATACAGAAAACCTGCACTGGTGCATCGGAATCAATACTGGTTTCCCAGGAGCCGCACAAACCACAAAGTGTTAGATGATTCACACTTCCTGTACTTAAATCGGCATTGTCCCTTTTGAATTCTATCCCGATGCAAATTCTGTGTTTCTTGGTCAATGTGAAGGTCCAAGGTATACAGTAAACCTCCACTGGTGCATCGGTATCTAATACTATTCATACAGGAGCCGCTCAAACCACAATGTCTTAGAGGTTTCACTCTTCTTGTACCTAAGTCAGCATTGTCCCTTTTGTGTTCAATCTTGTTGCAATTTCTGTGTTTCATGGTCAATGTGAAGTGAAGGGATGCAGTAAACCTGCACTGGTGAATCGGAATTTAATACTGGACTCCCAGGAGCAGCACAAACCACAAACTCTTAGAAGATTCATTCTTCTTGTACTTAAGTCGGCATTGTGCATTTTGTATTGAATCCAATGAAATTTCTGTATTACATTGTAATTGTAAACGTTCAAGGGATACGGTAAACCTGCACTGGTGCATCAGAATATAATACTGGTCTCCCAGGAGGTGACCAATCCACAAATTATTAGAAGATTCACACTACTTGTACTTAAGTCGGCATTTTCCACTTTGTATTCATTTCCGATGCGATTTCTGTGTTTCATGGTCAATGTGAAGGTCCAAGGTATACTGTAAACCTGCACAGGTGTGTCGGAATCTAATACTGGTCTCCCAGGAGCCACTCAAAACACTAACTCGTAGAAGATTCACTCTTCTTGTACTTAAGTCGGCATTGTACATTTTGTACTCAATCCCAATGCGATTTCTGTGCTTCATGGTCAGTGTGATGGTCCACATAATACAGTAAACCTACACTGGTGCAACGGAACTTAATACTGGTCTCCCAGGAGCCGCTCAAACCGCAAACTCTTAGAAGATTCACTCTTCTTAAACTTCAGTCTGTATCGTCCATTTTGCATTCAATCCCGATGCGATTTCTGTGTTTCATGGTCAATGTGAAGGTCCAAGGGATACAGTAAACCTGCACTGATGGATCAGAATCGCATTCTGGTCTCTCAGGAGCCGCTCAAACCACAAACTCTTACAAGATTCACTCTTCTTGTACTTAAGTCGGTATTGTCCCTTTTGTATTCAATCGCGTTGAGATTTCTCTGTTTCATGGTCACTAACGGTCCAAGGGATACAGTTAACATGCACTGGTGCATCGGAATCTAATACTGGTCTCCTAGGAGCAACTGAAAACACAAACTCTTAGAAGATTCTCTCTTCTTGTACTTAAGTGGGCATTGTGCTTTTTGTATCCAATCCCGATGCGATTACTGTGTTTCATGGTCAACGTGAAGGTCCAAGGGATACAGTAAATCTGCACTGGTGCATCGGAATCTAATACTGGTCTCTCAGGTGCCAATCAAACCTCAAACTCATAGACGATTTCATATTCTTGTACTTAAATAAGCATTGCCCCTTTTGTATTCAATCCCGATACAATATCTGGGTTTCATGGTCAATGTGAAGGTTAAAGGGATACAGTAAACCTTCACTGGTGCATCGGAAGCTAGTACTGGTCTCCCAGGAGCCCCACAACCACAAACTATTTGAAGATTCACTCTTCTTGTACTTATGTCGGCATTGTAGTTTTTGTATTCAACCCCGATTAAATATTTGTGTTTAATGGTCAATCTGAATGTCCAAGTGAGACAGTACACCTGCACTGGTGCATCGGAATCTAATACTGGTCTCCCAGGAGCCCCTAAAAGCACAAACTCTTAGACGATTCCCTCTACTTGTACTTAGGTTGGCATTGTCCCTTTTGTGTTCAATTCCGATGCAATTCTATGTTTCACGGTCAATGTGAAGGTCCAAGGGATACAGTAAACCTGCACTGGTGCATCGGAATCTAATACTGATCTCTCAGGAGAAGCTCTAAACTCAAACTCTTAGAAGATCCTATTTTCTTGTACTTAAGTTATCATTGTGCATTTTGTATTCGATACCAATGCGATTTTTGTGTTTCATGGTCAATGTGAAGGTACAAGGGATACAGCAAACCTGCACTAGTGAGTCGGAATCTAACACTCGTCTAACAGGAGCCACTCAAACCACAATCTCGTAGAAGAATCACTCTTCTTGTACTTAAGTCTGCATTGTCCCTTTTGTATTCAATCCGGTGCAATTTCTGTATTTCATTGTAATTGTGAACGTTTAAGGGATACAGTAAACCTGCACTGGTGCATCGGAATCTAATACTGGTCTCCCTGGAGGCGATAAAACCTCAAACTCTTAGAAGATTTCATATTGTTGTACTTAAGTCGGCATTTTCCCTTTTGTATTCAATCCCGATGCAATTTCTGTGTTTGATGGACAATGTGAAGGTCCAAGGGATACAGTAAACCTGCACTGGTGCATCGGAATCTAATACTGGTCACCCAGGAGCCGCTCAAAGCAGAAAATCTTAGAAGAATCACTCTTCTTGTATTTAAGTCGACATTGTGCCTCTTGTATTCAATCCCGATGCGATTTTTGTGTCATGGTCGATGTGAAGGTCCTAGGTATACAGTAAACTTGCACTGGTGCATTGGAATCTAATACTGGTCTCCCAGGAGCCGATCAAGCCTTAAACTCTTAGAAGATTTCATATTCTTGTACTTAAGTCGGCATTGTCCCTTTTGTATTCAATCCCGATGCAATTTCTGTGTTTCATGGTCAATGCGAAGATGCAAGGGATACAGTCATCGTGCACTGGCGCATCGGAATCTAATACTGATCTCCCAAGAGCCGCTCTAAGCACAAACTCTTAGAAGATCGAATTTTCTTGTACTTAAGTCGGCATTGTGCACTTTGTATTCAATCCCAATGCAAATCCTTTGTTTCGCGGTCAATGTGAAGGTCCAAGGGATACAGTAAACCTGCACTGGTGCATCAGAATCCAATACTCTTCTCACAGGAGCCGCTCAAACCACAAATTCTTAGAAGATTGACTCTTCTTGTACTTAAGTCGGCATTGTGCCTTTTGTATTCAATCCTGATGCGATTTCTGTGTTTCATGGTCAATGTGAAGGTCCAAGGGATACAGCACACCCGCACTGGTGAATCGGAATCTAACACTGGTCTCCCAGGAGCCGCTCAAACCACAAGCTCGTAGAAGAGTCACTCTTCTTGTACTTAAGTCGGCATTGACCCTTTTGTATTCAATACAATGAGATTTCTGTATTTCATTGTAATTGTGAACGTTCAAGGGATACAGTAAATCTGCACTGGTGCATCGGAATCTAATACTGGTCTCCCAGGAGGTGCTCAATCCACAAACTATTAGAAGAATCACTCTTCTTGTGCTTAAGTCGGCATTTTCCATTTTGTATTTAATCCCGATGCATATTCTGTGTTTCATGGTCAATTTGAAGGTCCAAGGGATACAGTAAACCTGCACTGGTGCATCGGAATCTAATACTATTCTCCCAGGAGCCGCTCAAACTACAAACTCTTAGAAGATTCACACTACTTGTACTTAAGTCTGCATTTTCCACTTTGTATCCATTTCCGATGCGATTTCTGTGTTTTATGGTCTATGTGAAAGTCCAAGGTATACTGTAAACCTGCACTGGTGAGTCGGAATCTAATACTGGTCTCCCAGGAGCCATTCAAAACACAAACTCTTAGAAGATCCACTCTTCTTGTACTTAAGTCGGCATTGTGCATTTTGTACTCAATCCCGATGTGATTTCTGTGCTTCATGGTCAACGTGAAGGTCCAAGGGGTAAAGTGAACCTCCACTGGTGCAACGGAAACTAATACTGGTCTCCCAGGAGCCGCTAAAAGACAAATTCTTATAAGATTCACACTACTTGTACTTAAGTCTGCATTTTCCACTTTGTATCCATTTCCGATGCGATTTCTGTGTTTCATGGTCTATGTGAAGGTCCAAGGTATACTGTAAACCTGCACTGGTGAGTCGGAATCTAATACTGGTCTCCCAGGAGCCACTCAATACACAAACTTTTAGAAGATCCACTCTCCTTGTACTTCAGTCGGCATTGTGCATTTTGTACTCAATCCCGATGTGATTTCTGTGTTTCATGGTCAGTGTGAGGTCCAAGGGGTACAGTAAACCTGCACTAGTGCATCGGAAACTAATACTGGTCTCCCAGGAGCCGCTCAAACGACAAACTATTAGAAGATTCACTCTTCTTGCACTTAAATCAGCATTGTCCATTTTGTATTCAACCTGATGCAATTTCTGTGTTTCATTGTAAATGTGAAGGTTCAAGGGATACAGTAAACCTACACTGGTACATCGGAATCTAATACTGGTCTCCCAGGAGCCGCTCAAACAACAAACTCTTAGAAGATTCACTCTTCTTGTACTTAAGTCGGCATTGTCTTTTTGTATTCAATCCCGATGCAAATTCTGTGTTTCATGGTCAATGTGAGGATCCAAGGGATACAGTAAACCTCCACTGGTGCATCGGAATTAATACTATTCTCCCAGGAGCCGCTCAAACCGCAAACTCTTAGAAGATTCACTCTTCTTATACTTCAGTCGGCATCGTCCATTTTGCATTCAATCCCGATGCGATTTCTGTGTTTCATGGTCAATGTGAAGGTCCAAGGGACACAGTAAACCTGCACTGATGCATCAGAATCGCATTCTGGTCTCTCAGGAGCCGCTCAAACCACAAACTCTTACAAGACTCACTCTTCTTGTACTTAAGTCGGTATTGTCCCTTTTGTATTTAATCGCGTTGAGATTTCTCTGTTTCATGGTCACTAAAGGTCCAAGGGATACAGTTAACATTCACTGGTGCATCGGAATCGAATACTTGTCTCCCAGGAGCAGCTGAAACCACAAACTCTTAGAAGATTCTCTCTTCTTGTACTTAAGTGGGCATTGTGATTTTTGTATTCAATCCCGATGCGATATCTGTGTTTCATGGTCAACGTGAAGGTCCAAGGGATACAGTAAACCTCCACTGGTGCAACGGAATCTAATACTGGCCTCCCAGGAGCCGCTAAAAGGACAAATTCTTAGAAGTGTCACTCATCTTGTACTTAAGTCGGCATTGTCCCTTTTGTATTCAATCCCGATGCAATTTCTGTGTTTCATGGTCAATGTGAAGGTCCAAGGGATACAGTAAACCATCACTGGTGCAGCGGAATCTAATACTATTCTCCCACGTGCCGCTCAAACCACAAACCCTTAGAAGATTCACTCTACTTGTACTTAAGTCGGCATTGTGGCTTCAGTATTCAATCCAGATGCGATTTCTGTGTTTCATGGTCAATGTGAAGGTCCAAGGGAGACAGTAAACCTGCACTGGTGCATCGGAATAAAAAACTGGTCTCCCAGGAGTCGCTCAATCCACAAACTCCAAGAAGATTCACTCTGCTTGTACTTAAGGCGGCATTGTCCCTTTTGTATTCATCCCGATGCTATTTCTGTGTTTCATTTTAAATGTGAAGGTTCAAAGGATACAGTAGACCTGCACTGGTGCATCGGAATATAATACTGGTCTCCCAGGAGCCGCTCAAACCACAAACTCTTAGAAGATTCATTCTTCTTGTACTTAAGTTGGCTTTGTTCCTTTTGTATTCAATTCCGATTCAATATCTGTGTTTCATGGTCTATGTGAAGGTCCAAGGGGTACAGTAAACCTGCACTGGTGTATCGGATTATAATAATATTCTCCCAGGAGCCGCTCAAACCACAAGCTCTTAGAAGATTCACTCTTCTTGTACTTAAGACTGCATTGTCCCTTTTGTATTCAATCCCGTAAAAATTTCTGTGTTTCATAGCCGATGTGAAGATGCAAGGAATACAGTAAACCTGCACTGGTGCATCCGAAGCTATTTCTGGTCTCTCTGGAGAAGCTCAAGTGACAATCTCATAGAAGATTCACTCTTCTTGTACTTAAGTCGGCATTGTGCCTTCGGTATTCAATCAACTCTTAGAACATTTACTCTCCTTGTACTTAAGTCGGCGTTGTGTTTTTTGTATTTAATCCTGATGCTATTTCTGTGTTTCATGGTCAATGTGAAGGTCCAAGGGATACAGTAAAGCTGCACTGATGATTCGGAATGCAATTCCCGGCTACCAGGAGCCGATCAATGCACAAACTCTTAGAAGAATCACTCTCCTTGTACTTAAGTCTGCATTGTGCCTTTTGAATTCAATCTCGATGCGATTTCTCTGTTTCATGGTCATTGTGAAGGTCCAAGGGATACAGTAAACCTGCACTGGTGCATCTGAATCTAATACTAGTCCCCTGAGGACCTGCTCAGGCCACAAACTCTTAGAAGATTCACTCTTCTTGTACATTAATCTGCATTGTCCCTTTTGCATTCAATCCCGCAGCGATTACTGTGTTTCATGGTCAATGTGAAGGTCCAAGGGATACACTAAACCTGCACTGGTCATCGGAATCTGATACTGGTCTCCCAGAAGCCGCACAAAGCACATACTGTTAGTAGATTCACTCATCTTGTACTTGAAGCGGCATTGTCCCTTTTGCATTCAATCCCGATGCAATTTCTGTTTTTCATGGTCAATGTGAAGGTCTAAGGGATACAGTAAACCTGCACTGGTGCATCGGAATCTAATACTGGTCTCCCAGGAGCCGCACATACCCGAAAATATTAGAAGATTCCCTCTTCTTGTACTTAAGTCGGCACTGTGCCTTTTGTATTCAATCCCGATGCAATTTCTGTGTTTCATGTTCAATGTGAAGGTCCAAGGGATACAGTAAACCTGCACTGGTGCATCCGAAGCTAATTCTGGTCTCCCCGGAGAAGCTCAAGTGATAATCTCATAGAAGATTCACTCTTCTTGTACTTAAGTCGGCATTGTGCCTTCGGTATTCGATCCCGATGCGATTTCTGTGTTTCTTGGTCAATGTGAAGGTTCAAGGGATACAGAAAACCTGCACTGGTGCATCGGAATCTAATACTGGTCTCCCAGTAGCCTCTCAAAGCACATAATCTTAGAAGATTCACTCTTCTTGTACTTAAGTCGGCAGTGTGATTTTTGTATTCAATCCCGCTGCGATATCTGTGTTTCATTGTCAATGAGAAGGTCCAAGGGATACGGTAAGCCTGCACTGGTACATCGGAAACTAATACCGGTCTCCCAGGAGCCGCTCAAACCACAAATTCTTAGAAGATTCAATCTTCTTGTGCTTAAGTCGGCATTGTCCCTTTTGTATTCAACCCGATGGAATTTCTGTGATTCATGGTAAATGTGAATGTTCAAGGGATACGGCAATCCGGCACTGGTGCATCGGAATCGAATACTGGTCTCCCAGGAGCCGCTCAAACCACAAACTCTTAGAAGTTTCACTCTTGATGTACTTAAGTCGGCATTGCCCCTCTTGTATTCAATCCCGATGCAAATTCTGCGTATCATGGTTAATGTGAAGGTCCAAAGTATACAGTTAACCTGCACTGGTGCATTGGAAACTAATACTATTCACCCAGGAGCCGCTCAAACTACAAACACTTCGAAGATTCGTTCTTCTTGTACTTATGTCTGCATTGTCCCTTTTGTATACACTCCCAAAAAAATTTCTGTGTTTCATGGTCAATGTGAAGATCCAAGGGTTACAGTAAACCTGCACTGGTGCATCAGAATCTAATACGGGTCTCCCAGGAGCCGCTCAAACCACATTTTCTTAGAAGTTTCACCGTTCTTGTTCTTAAGTCGGCATTGTGCCTTTTGTGTTCAATCCCGATGCAATTTCTGTGTTTCATGGTCAATGTGAAGGTCCAAGGGATACAGTAAACCTGCACAGTTGCATCGAAATCTAATACTGGTCTCCCAGGAGCCGCTCAAATCACAAACACTTAGAAGATTTGCTCTTCTTGTACTTAAGTCGGCATTGTCCCTTTTGTATTCAATCCCAATGCAATTTCTGTGTTTCATGGTCAATGTGAAAGTCCAAGGGATACAGTTAACCAGCACTGGTGAAACGGAATCTAATACTGGTCTCCCAGGAGCCGCTCAAACCACAATGTCTTAGAGGTTTCGCTCTTCTTGTACCTAAGTCAGCATTGTCCCTTTTGTGTTCAATCTTGATGCAATTTCTGTGTTTCATGGTCAATGTGAAGTCGAAGGGATGCAGTAAACCTGCACTGGTGCATTGGAATATAATACTGGTCTCCCATGCCCCGCTCACACCACAATCTCTTAGAAGTTACACTCTTCTTGTACTTAAGTCAGCATTGTGCATATTGTATTCAATCCCAATGCGATTTCTGTTTTTCATGGTCAATGCCAACGTCCAAGGTATACAGTAAACCTGCACTGGTGAATCGGAATTTAATAGTGGACTCCCAGGAGCCGCTCAAAGCACAATATCTTAAAAGTTTCACTCATCTTGTACTTAAGTCGGCATTGTCCCTTTTTTATTCAATCGCGATGCAATTTCTGTTTCATGGTCAATGTGAATTTCCAAGGGATACAGTATACCTGCACTGGTGCATCAGAATCTAATACTGGTCTCCCAGAAGCCGCTCTAACCACAAACTCTTCGAAGATTCACGCTTCTTGTAGTTAAGTCGGCATTATGCATTTTGTATTCAATCCCGATGCGATTTCTGTGTTTCATTGTCAATATGATGAACCAAGTGATACAGTAAACCTGCACTCGTGCATCGGAATCTAATACTGTTCTCCCAGGATCCGCTCACAGCACAAACTCTTAGAAGATTCACTCTTCATGTACTTAAGTCGGCGTTGTGGTTTTGAATTTAAACCCGATGCGATTTCTGTGTTTCATGGTCAATGTCAAGGTCCAAGTGATACAGTAAACTTGCACTGGTGCATCGGAATCTAATACTGTTCTCCCAGGAGCCGCTCAAAGCACAAACTCTTAGAAGATTCACTATTCTTGTATTGACGTCGGCATTGTAGCTTTTGTATTCAATCCCGATGCGATTTCTGTGTTTCATGGTCAATGTGAAGGTCCAAGGCATACAGTAAACCTGCACTGGTGAATCGGAATCTAATTCCCGTGTCCCAGGAGCCGCTCAATGCACAAACCCTTAGAAGGTTCACTCAATTTGTACTTAGGTCGGCATTGTCCCTTATGTATTTAATCCCAATGCAATATCTGTGTTTAATGGTCAATGCGAATTTCCAAGTGATACAGTAAACCTGCACTGTTGCATCGGAATCTAATTCTGGTCTCCCAGGAGCCGCTCAAAGCACAATGTATTAGAAGATTCACTCTTCTTGTACTTAACTCGGCAATGTCCCTTTTGTATTCAATTCCGATGCAATTTCTGTGTTTCATGGTCAATGTGAAGGTCTACGTGACACAGTAAACGAGCACTGGTGCATCGGAATCTAATACTGGTCTCCAAGGAGCCGCTCAAACCACAAACTCTTAGAAGATTCAATCTTCTAGTACTTAAGTCTTCATTGTCCCTTTTGTATTCAATCCCGATGCAATTTCTGTGTTTCATGATCCATGTGAATGTCCAAGGGATACAGAAATCGTGCACTGGTGCATCGGAAACTAATATTGGTCTCCCAGAAGCCGCTCAAACCACAAACTCTTAGAAGATTCTTTCTTCTTGTACTTAAGTCGGCATTGTCCATTTTGTATTCAATCCTGATGCAATTTCTGTGTTTCATGGTCAATATGAAGGTCCACGGGATACAGTAAACCTCCTCTGGTGCATCGGAATATAATACTGGTGTCCCAGGTGCCGCTCAAAGCACAAACCCTTAGAGGATTCGTTCTTCTTGTACTTAAGTCGGCATTGTACCTTTTGTTTTCAATCCCGATGCAATTTCTGTGTTTAATGGTCAATGTGAAAGTCCCAGGGACACAGTAAACCTTTACTGGCGCACCGGAATCTAATACTGGCCTCCCAGGAGCCTCTCACACCACAAAATCTTAGAAGATTCACTCATCTTGTACTTAAGTCGGCATTGTGCCATTTGTATCCAATCCCGATGCAATTTCTGTGATACATGGTCAATGTGAAAGTCCAAGGCATACAGTAAACCTGCACTGGTGCATCGGAATCTAATACTGGTCTCCCAGGAGCCTCTCACATCACAAACTCTCATAAAATTCACTCTTCTTTTATTTAAGTCGGCATTGTGCCTTTTGTATTCAATCCCGATGGAATTTCGGTGTTTCATGGTCAATGTGAAGCACCAAGGGATACATTAAACCTGTACTGGTGCATCGGAATCTAATACTGGTCTCCCAGGAGCCGCTCAAAGCTCAAAGTCTTACAAGAGTTACTCCTCTTGTACTCTAGTCGGCATTGTGCCGTTTGAACTAATCCCGATGCAATTTCTGTGTTTCATGGTCAATGTGAAGTTCCAAGGGATTCAGTAAACCTGCACTGATACATCAGAATCTTATACTGGTCTTCGAGGAACCGCTCAACGCACAAACTCTTAGAAGATTCACTCTTCTTGTATTTAAGTCGGCATTGTGCCTTTGTATTCAATCCCTATGCAATTTCTGTGTTTCATGGTCAATATGAAGGTCCAAGCAATACAGTAAACCTGCACTATTGCATCGAAATCTAATACTGGTCCCCGAGGAGCCGCTCAAACCAAAATCTCTTAGACGATTCAGTCTTCATGTACTTAACTCGGCATTGTGCCTTTTGTATTCACCCCGATGCAATTTCTGTGTTTCATGATCAATGTGAAGGTCCAAGGGATTCAGTAAACCTGCACTGGTGCATCTGTATCTAATACTGGTCTCCCAGGAGCCGCTTAATGCACAAAGTCTTAGAAGATTCACTCTTCTTGTACTTAAGTCGGAATAGTGCGTTATACATTCTAGCCCGATGCTATTTCTGTGTTTCATGGTCAATGTTAAGGTCTAAGGGATACAGTATAGCTGCACTGTTCCATCGGAATCTAATACTGGTCTCCCAGGAGCCGCAATAAGCACAAATTCTTAGAAGATTCTCTCATCTTGTTCTTAAGTCCGCATTGTGCCTTTGGTATTCAATCCCGATGCAATTTTTAAGTTTCATAGTCAATGTGAAGGTCCAAGGGATACAGTAAACCTGTACTGGTGTATCGGAATCTAATACTGGACTCTCAGGAACCGCTCTAGCACAATTTCTTCGAAGTTTCACTCTTCTTGTACTTAAGTCGGCATTGTGCCTTTTGTATTCAATCCCGATCAAATTTCTGTGTTTCATGGTCAATGTGAACGTCCAAGGGATTCAGTAAACGTGCGCTGGTGCATCAGAATCTAATACCGGTCTCCCAGGAGCCACTCAAAGCACAAACTCTTAGAAGATGCACTCATCTTGTACTTAAGTCGGCATTGCGCCTTTTGTATCTGATCCCGATGCAATTTCTGTGTTACATGGTCAAACTGGAAGTCCAAGGGAAACAGTAAACCTGCACTGGTGCATCGGAATATAATACTGGTGTCCCAGGTGCCGCTCAAAGCACAAACCCTTAGAGGATTCGTTCTTCTAGTACTTAAGTAGGCATTGTGCCTTTTGTATTCAATCGCGATGCGATTTCTGTTTTCCATGGTCAATGTGGAGGTCAAATTAATACAGTAAACCTGCACTGTAGCATCGGAATCTAATACTGGTCTCCCAGAAGCCGCTCAAAGCACAAAATCATATAAGACTCACTCTTCTTGTACTTAAGTCCTCATTGTGAATTTTGTATTCTATCACATTGCGATTCCTGTGTTTCATGGTCAATGTGAAGGTCCAAGGGATACAGTAAACCTGCACTGGTGCATTGGAATCTAATACTGGTATCCCAGGAGCCGCTCAAATCACAAATTCTCATAAAATTCACTCTTCTTTTATTTAAGTTGGCATTGTGCCTTTTGTATTCAATCCAGAAGCAATTTCTGTGTTTCATGGTCAATGTAAAAGCCCAAGGGATACAGTAAACCTGCACTGGTGCATCGATATCCAACACTGGTCTCCCAGGAGCCGCTCAAATCAGAAACTCTTAGAAGATTCACTCTTCATGTACATAAGTCGGCAGTGTGCTTTTGTATTCAATCCCAATGCAATTTCTGTGTTTCATGGTCAATGTGAAGGTCCAAGCAATACAGTAAACCTGCACTATTGCATCGGAATCTAATACTGGTATCCGAGGAGCCGCTCAAACCAAAATCTCTTAGACGATTCACTCTTCATGTACTTAAGTCGGCATTGTGCATTTTGTATTCAATCCCGATGCAATTTCTGTGTTTCATGGTCAATGAGAAAGTCAAAGGGATACAGTTAACCAGCACAGGTGAATCGCAATCTAATACTGGTCTCCCAGGAGCCACTCAAAGAACAAACTCTTACAAGACTCAATCTTCTTGAACTTAAGTCTGCGTTGTGCATTTTGTATTCCATCCCGATGCCATTTCTGTGTTTGATGGTCAATGTGAAGGTCCAAGGGTACAGTAAACCTGCACTGGTGCATTGGAATCTAATACTGGTCTCCCAGGAGCCGCTCAAACCACAAACTCTTAGAAGATTCACTCTTCTAGTACTTAAGTCGGCATTGTGCCTTTTGTATTCAATCGCGATGCGATTTCTGTCTTCCATGGTCAATGTGGAGGTCAAATTGATACAGCAAACCGGCACTGGTGCATCGGAATCTAATACTGGTCTCCCAGGAGCCGCTCAAACCACAAACTCTTATACGACTCACTCTTCTTGTACTTAAGTCCTCATTGTGAATTTTGTATTCTATCACATTCCGATTACTGTGTTTCATGGTCAATGAGAAAGTCCAAGGGATATAGTAAACCTGCACTGGAGCATCGGAATCTAATACTGGTCTCCCAGGAGCCGCTCAAAGCACAAACTCTTAGAAAATTCAATCTTCTTGTACTTAAGTTGGCATTGTGCCTTTTGTATTCAATCGCGATGCGATTTCTGTTTTCCATGGTCAATGTGGAGGTCAAATTGATACAGTAAACCTGCACTGTTGCATCGGAATCTAATACTGGTCTCCCAGGAGCCGCTCAACGCACAAACTCTTATAAGACTCACTCTTCTTGTACTTAAGTCCTCATTGTGAATTTTGTATTCTATCACATTGCGATTCCTGTGTTTCATGGTCAATGTGAAGGTCCAAGGAATACAGTAAAACTGCACTGGTGTATCGGAATCTAATACTGGTCTCCCAGGAGGCGCTCAAACACAAACTCTCATAAAATTCACTCTTCTTTTATTTAAGTCGGCATTGTGCCTTTTATATTCAATCCCGATGGAATTTCGGTCTTTCATGGTCAATGTGATGGTCCAGGATATACATTAAACCTGTACTGGTGCATCAGAATCTAATACTGGTCTCCCAAGAGCCGCTCAATGCTCAAAGTCTTAGAAGATCCACTCTCCTTGTACTCATGTCGGCATTGTGCCGTTTGAACTAATCCCAATGAAATTTCTGTGTTACATGGTCAATGTGAAGTACCAAGGGATTCAGTAAACCTGCACTGATGCATCGGAATCTAATACTGGTCTTCCAGAAGTCACTCAACGCACAATCAATTAGAAGATTCACTCTTCTTCAATTTAAGTCGGCATTGTGCATTTTGTATTCAATCCCGATGCAATTTCTGTGTTTCATGGTTAATGTTAGGGTCCAAGGGATACGGTAAACCTGCACTGGTGTATCGGAATGTAATACTGGACTCTCAGGAGCCGCTCTAGCACAATTTCTTGAAAGACTCACTCTTCCTGTACTTAAGTCGGCATTGTGCCTTTTGTATTCAATCCCGATCCAATTTCTGTGATTCATTGTCAATGTGAAGGTCCAAGGGATTCAGTAAACCTGCACTGGTGCATCAGAATCTGATACGGGTCTCCCAGGAGCCACTCAAAGCACAAACTCTTAGAAGATTCACTCTTCTTGTACATAAGTCGGCATTGTGCCTTATGTATTCAATCCCGATGCAATTTCTGTGTTTAATGGTCAATGTGAAAGTCCAAGGCATACAGTAAACCTTTCCTGGCGCACCGGAATCTAATACTGGTCTCCCAGGAGCCGCTCAAACGACAACCTCTTAGAATATTCACTTTTCTTGTACTTAAGTCGGAATTGTCCATTTTGTACTCAATCCCGAAGCAATTTCTGTGTTTCATGGTCATTGTGAAGGTCCAGTTGAGACAGTAAACCTGCACTGGTGCATCGGCATCTAATACTGGTCTCCAAGGAGCGGCTTAATGCACAAAGTCTTAGAAGATTCACTCTTCTTGTACTTAAGTCGGAATAGTGCGTTTTATATTCTAGCCCGATGCAATTTCTGTGTTTCATGGTCAATGTTAAGGTCTAAGGGATACAGTAAACCTGCACTGTTCCATCGGAATCTAATACTGGTCTCCCAGGAGCCGCAAAAAGCACAAATTCTTAGAAGATTCTCTCATCTTGTTCTTAAGTCCGCATTGTGCCTTTGGTATTCAATCCCGATGCAATTTTTAAGTTTCATAGTCAATGTGAAGGTCCAAGGGATACAGTAAACCTGTACTGGTGTATCGGAATCTAATACTGGACTCTCAGGAACCGCTCTAGCACAATTTCTTCGAAGTTTCACTCTTCTTGTACTTAAGTCGGCATTGTGCTTCTTCTATTCAATCCCGATCCAATTTCTGTGTTTCATGGTCAATGTGAAGGTCCAAGGGATTCAGTAAACCTGCGCTGGTGCATCAGAATCTAATACCGGTCTCCCAGGAGCCACTCAAAGCACAAACCCTTAGAAGATTGACTCTTCTTGTACTTAAGTCGGCATTGTGACTTTTGTATCTGATCCCGATGCAATTTCTGTGTTACATGCCAAATTGAAAGTCCAATGGATACAGTAAACCGGCACTGGTGCGTCGGAATATAATTCTTGTGTCCCAAAAGACGCTCATGACACAAACCCTTAGGGGATTCACTCATCTTGTACTTAAGTCGGCATTCTGCCTTATGTATTCAATCCTGATGCAATTTCTGTGTTTAATGGTCAATGTGAAAGTCCAAGGGATACAGTAAACCTTTACTGGCGCACCGGAATCTAATACTGGTCCCCCAGGAGCCGCTCAAACGACAACCTCTTAGAATATTCACTTTTCTTGTACTTAAGTCGGCATTGTCCATTTTGTACTCAATCCCGATGCAATTTCTGTGTTTCATGGTCAATGTGAAGGTCCAATTGAGACAGTAAACCTGCACTGGTGCATCGGAATCTAATACTGGTCTCCCAGGAGCCGCTCAAACCACAAACTCTTAGAAGATTCACTCTTCTAATACTAAAGTCGGCATTGTGCCTTTTGTATTCAATCGCGATGCGATTTCTGTTTCCATGGTCAATGTGGAGGTCAAATTGATACAGTAAACCTGCACTGGTGCATCGGAATCTAATACTGGTCTCCCAGGAGCCGCTCAAAGCACAAACTCTTATAAGACTCACTCTTCTTGTACTTAAGTCTTCATTGTGACCTTTGTATTCTATCCCATTGCGATTCCTGTGTTTCATGGTCAATGTGAAGGTCCAAGGGATACAGTAAACCTGCACTGGTGCATCGGAATCTAATACTGGTCTCCCAGGAGCCGCTCAAATCACAAACTCTCATAAAATTCACTCTTCTTTTATTTAAGTCGGCATTGTGCCTTTTGTATTCAATCCCAATGGAATTTCGGTGTTTCATGGTCAATGTGAAGGTCCAAGGGATACATTAAACCTATACTGGTGCATCAGAATCTAATACTGGTCTCCCAAGAGCCGCTCAAAGCTCAAAGTCTTAGAAGATTCACTCTTCTTGTACTCAAGTCGGCATTGTGCCGTTTGAACTAATCCCGATCCAATTTCACTGTTTCATGGTCAATGTGAAGTTCCAAGGTATTCAGTAAACCTGCACCGGTGCATCGGAATCTAATACTGGTCTCCCAGGAGCCGGTCAATGCACAAACTCTTAGAAGATTCACTCTTCTTGTGTTTAAGTCGGCATTGTGCCTTTTGTATTCAATCCCAAAGTAATTTCTGTGTTTCATGGTCAATGTGTAAGCCCAAGGGATACAGTAAACCTGCACTGGTGCATCGATATCTAATATTGGTCTCCCAGGAGCCGCTCAAATCAGAAACTCTTAGAAGATTCACTCTTCATGTACTTAAGTCGGCATTGTGCCTTTGTATTCAATCCCAATGCAATTTCTGTGTTTCATGGTCAATGTGAAGGTCCAAGCGATATAGTAAACCTGCACTATTGCATCGGAGTCCAATACTGGTCTCCCAGGAGGCGCTCAAAGCACAATCTCTTAGACGATTCACTCTTCTTGTACCTGAGTCGGCATTGTGCTTTTTGTATTCAGTCCCGATGCAATTTCTGTCTTTCATGGTCAATGTGACGGTCGAAGGGATACAGTAAACCTGCACTGGTGCATCGGAATGAAATACTGGACTCCCAGGAGCCGCTCAAAGCAAAAACTCTTAGAAAATTCAGTCTTCTTTTATTTAAGTCGGCATTGTGCCTTTTGTTTTCAATCCTGATGCTATTACGGGGATTCACGGTCAATGTGAAGGTCCAAGGGAAAAAGTAAACCTGCAATGGTGCATCGGAATCTAATACTGTTCTCCCAATAACAGCACAACGCACAAACTCTTAGATGATTAACTCTTCTTATACTTAAGTTGGCATTGTACCTTTGGTATTCAATCCCAATCCAACTTTTGTGTTTCATGGTCAATGTGAAGGTCTAAGGTATACAGTAAACCTGCACTGGTGTATCAGAATCTAATACTGGTCTCCCAGGAGCCGCTTAAAGCACAAAGTCTTTGAAGATTCACTCTTCTTGTACTTAAGTCGGCATTGTGCCTTTTATATTCTATCCCGATGCAATTTCTCTGTCTCATGGTCAATGTGAGGGTCCAAGGGAATCACTAAACCTGTACAGGTGCATCGGAATCTAATACTGGTCTCCCAGGAGTCGCTCAGATCACAAAGTCTTAGAAAATACAATCTTCTTGTACTTAATTCGGCATTGTCCCTTTTGTTATCAATCCCAATGCAATTTCTGTGTTTCATGGTCAATGTGAAAGTCCAAGGGATACAGTTCACCAGCACTGGTGAATCAGAATCTGATACTGGTCTCCCAGCAGCCGCTGAAAGCACAAACTCTTAGAAGATTCAATCTTCTTGTATTTAACTCAGCATTGTGCCTTTTGTATTCAATCCCAATGCAATTTCTGTATTTCATGGTCAATGTGAAGGTCCAAGAGATACAGTAAAGCTAGAATAGTGCATCGGATTCTAATACTGGTCTCCTAGGAGCCGCTCAAAGCACAAAGTCGTAGAAGATTCACTCTTCTTGTACTTAAGGCGGCATTCTGTCTTTTGCATTCAATCCCGATGCATTTTCTGTATTTCATGGTCAATGTGAAGGTCCAAGGTACACAGTAAACCTGCACTGGTGCATCGGAATCTCATACGTAACACCCAGGAGCCACTCAAAGCACAAACTCTTGAAGATTCACTCTTCTTGTACTTAAGTCGGCGTTTTTTATTCAATCACGATGCAATTTCTGTGTCTCATGGTCAATATGAAGGTCCAAGGGATTCAGTAAACCTGCACTGGTCCATCGGAATCTAATACTGGTCTCCCAGGAGACGCTCAATGCAGAATCTTTTACAAGGTTCACTCGTCTTGTTCTTAAGTCGGCACTGTGCCTTTTGCATTCAATCCGGATGCATTCTCTGTGTCTCATGGACAATGTGAATGTCCAAGCACTACAGTAAATCTGCACCGATTCATTGGAATCTAATACTGGTCTCCCAGGAGCCGCTCAAAGCACAAATTCTTAGAAGATTCACTATTCCTGTACTTAAGTCGGTATTGTGCCTTTTGTATTGCATCCTGAACCAATTTCTGTGTTTCTTGGTCAGTGTGATGGTCCAAGAGATACAGAAAATCTGCACTGGTGCATCGGAATCTAATAGTGGTATCCCAGGAGCCCCTCAAAGCACAAATCTTAGAAGATTCACTCGTCTTGTACTTAAGTCGGCATTGTGCCTTTTGTGTTCAATCCCGATGTAGTTTCTGTGTTTCACAGTCAATGCAAAGGTCCAAGGTATACAGTAAACCTGCACTGGTGCATCGGAATCACATACATAACCCCCAGGAGCCACTCAAAGCACATACTCTTGAAGATTCACTCTTCGTGTACTTAAGTCGGCATTTTTTTTCAATCACGATGCAATTTCTGTGTCTCATGGTCAATGTGAAGGTCCAATGGGTTCAGTAAATCTCCACTGGTGCATCGGAATCTAATACTGGTCTACCAGGAGCAGCTCAAAACACGAACTCGTAGAAGATTCACTCTTCTTGTACTTAAGTCGGCATTGTGCCTTTTGTATTCAATCCCGATGCATTTCTGTGTTTCATGGTCAATGTGAAAATCCAAGGTTTACAGTAAAGCTGCACTGGTCCATCGGAATCTAATACTTAACCCCCAGTAGCCGCTCAAAGCACCAACTCTTAGAAGATTCACTCTTCTTGTACTTAAGTCGGCATTGTGCCTTTTGTATTCAATCACGATGCAATTTCTGAGTTTCATGATCAGTGTGAATGTCCAAGGGATACAGTAAACCTGGACTGGTGCATCAGAATCTAATACTGGTCTCCCAGGAGCCGCTCGAAGTACAAACTCATAGAATATTCACTCTACTTGTACTTAAGTCGGCATTGTGCCTTTGTATTCAATCCCGATGCAATTTCTGTGTTTTACGGTCAATATGAAGGTCCAAGGGATACAGTAAACCTGCACTGATGCAGCGAAATCTAATACTGGTCTCCCTGGAACCACTCAAAGCACAAACTCTTAGAAGATTCACTCTTCTTGTACTTAAGTCTTCATTCTATCTTTTGTATTCAATCACGATGCAATATCTGTGTTTCATGCTCAATGTTAAGGTCCAAGGGATTCAGTAAAACTGCACTGGTGCATCAGAATTTAATACTGGTCTCCCAGGAGCCGCTCAAAGCAGAAACTCTTAGAAGATTCACTCTTCTTGTACTTAAGTCGGCATTGTGCCATTTGTATTCAATCCCCATGCAATTTCTGTATTTCATGGTCAATGTTACGGTCCAAGGGATACAGTAAACCTTCACTGGTGAATCGAAATCTATTACTGGTCTCCCAGGAGCCGCTCAAAGCACAAACTCTTAGAAGATTCACTCTTCTTGTACTTAAGTCGGCAGTGTGCCTGTTTTATTCAATCACGATGCAATTTCTGTGTCTCATGGTCAATGTGAAGGTCCAAGAGATTCAGTAAATCTGCACTGGTGCATCGGAATCTAATACTAGTCTCCCAGGAGACGCTCAAACTACAAACTCATAGACATTTCACTGTTCTTGTACTTAAGTCGTAAATGTGCCATTTGTATTCAATCCCAATGCAATTTCTGTGTTACACGGTCACTGTGAAAGTCCAAGGGACACAGTAATCCTGCACTGGTGCATCAGAATCTAATACTGGTCTGCCAGGAGCAGCTCAAAACACAAAATCTTAGAACTTTCACTCTTCTTGTACTTAAGTCGGCATTGTGAATTTTGTATTCGATCCCGATGCATTTTCTCTGTTTCATGGTCAATGTGAAGGTCCAAGGTTTACAGTAAACCTGCACTGGTGCATTGGAATCTAATACTTTACCCCCAGGAGTCGCTCAAAGCACAAACTCTTAGAAGATTCACTCTTCTTGTACATAAGTCGGCATAGAGCCTATTGTATTCAATCACGATGCAATTTCGGAGTTTCATGGTCAATGTGAACGTCCAAGGGATTCTGCAGACCTGCACTGGTGCATCGCAATCTCATACTGGCCTCCCAGGATCTGTACAAAGCAGAAACTCTTAGAAGATTCACTCTTCTTGTACTTAAGTCGGCATTGTGCCATTTGTATTCAATCCCCATGCAATTTCTGTGTCTCATTGTCAATGTGAAGGTCCAAGGGATTCAGCAAACCTGCACTGGTGAAACAGAATCTAATACTGGTCTCCCAGGAGCCGCTCAAAGCACTAACTCTTAGAAGATTCACTCTTCTTGTGTTTAAGTCAGCATTCTGCCTTTTGTATTCAGCCCCGATGCAATTTCTGTGTTCCATGTCAATCTGAAAGTCCAAGGGATACAGTAAACCTGCACTGGTGTATATGAATCTAATACTGGTCACCCAGGAGCCACTCAAAGCACAAAATCTTAAAAGATTCACTCTTCTTGTACTTAAGTGGGCATAGTGCCTATTCTATTCAATCCCGATGCAATCTCTGTGTTTCACGGTCAATGTCCTGCAAAGTAGTGTTCCACAGCCCGCACAATCTAAAGAACATACTTGTCCGCCACTAATCCTGTGAGTGACCCAGGTGCAAGACCTGTCCCACAAATCCACCCACCACCTCCTACAGCAGTCCAGTCGCAGGCATCTCCCACCATATAAAAGGCACGATCATGTGCAAAAGCAACCTGTTAAAAATCTGCTATGCTGCAATTACCATAAAATTTTCCATGTAGGGATGACAAGTAACCAACTGTTCACTCGCAGTAATGTCTAGCACCAAACTGTGGCAAACCAGAGACTTCACATTCCAGTTGCCAAGAGGCTGTACACCACTTGAACAACTGCTTCACTAGACATACCATTTGGATATTCCCTTCCAGTGCAAGTTTTTCTGAACTATGCAGGTGGAAATTGTCTCTCCTGCACATCTAGTGCCATCCACCTGACCGAAACCTCTGCTAATTTTTTTCCCACTGTATCACTTTACCTTTTCCCTTCTATCTTCTGTACCCACCAATCTTTTCCCATTCAGACCATGTACTGTCTTCTCCAATCACTCTGCCCCCCCCCCCCCCCCCTGCAGCTACTGCAGGTGTGTACATTTGGGTGTTTGTGTGGTTTCCAAATTAAACCATGTGCATTTTAGATATGTTAGATCCATATACTTTACCTGAAACTAATTCTCTGAGGTACTGAGACTACTGCTTCCGGGCCCAGGGTTTCTATTTTCAGCTAACACAGAAGTATTGTCTACAAACAAAAGTGTATGGGACAGGATATTTACCAGTGAATCATTCACACTGGACACCAAAAAGACTGTTGTGGGGCATGTAGACAACCCCCGAGATGGTGCACCAAGGCTGTGTGACTGCAGGAGCAGACAGCAAAAACTCTACACAAAAGATGGTCCAGCACTTCTCAGAGCTTACAGTCAAAAATTATCAGGCAAGGTGTCCATATTATGCAAATTAATGTAGGATTAACAAGTGACAAATGCAGTTACCAAAACAAATTAAATGATGAGCATGCCATCAGTATTATAGCTCTATAGGAAATGCATTTAGGTGATAATTCAGCAGCTACATGCAAGATTACGCAATATAAAGCAATATCAATACTCCTCTCAATTGTTAGGTGCATCCACAATAAATGAAGAAAGAAACAGCTCTTGGATTATGCTGGCTTAAGCTGTCAGAAAATTAGTGATGTAGAAGTAATTAGGATAAAACTCAAAGGCCTGGTTATTACATCAGTCCACAAATCACCTAACGGAAAGTGTCTGACACTAGTCTTACACACAGCAACTAGACAGCACGTATATGTTTAAGATTTTAATTCCAAAACACAACCCGGAGATACATAAATAGAGACAAAAATAGAGAACCATTGTTCGAATGGATCAACACACAAGAAATTATCTAAGTTTGATGCCAAGGAATTTAAAACGTTTTGGGCAGGCAGATGGAAACTGATACAAAACCTGACCCATCCATCTTTTCCACTGATGAGAACAAATTACCACTGAATCACTCAATAGTAGTACTGAAACATTTTTCAAGGAGTGTACATTGGCTCACAAAAGTTATCATTGGTGCTGAAATATCAGTTACAAAATACATTGATAAACCCTCATGGAAATTTGAAAAAGGTAACTCGATACAATACACCCAGGAAGTGGAGAGCAACCCACACTGGACACCTCAAAAGGCAGAACATTGGGAATTATTGTAGATGTAGCTAAATGGAATATCTGAAGGGTAGTAACAAAATAATGTGTACTAGGATGGGACAAACCTGCCCAAGTCCTCTACAAAGGATACCAAGTGTCTAAATAATGTTTTGATAACATTTTGTATTTAAAAATATGTGTGTGTATAAATTGTTCATGTTGTTGTAAATTTGACAATTTAAGAAATGGTCATGCTTTTGAACAATGTAAGAAATAGGTGTTATGTAAAAGCCAGTGTGCTTTTGTTTGAAACGAAAATGGCTGTGGCGAGTGGAAAAGGTGCGAAAGGCGAATTGGCGTGCTACCTTGAGCAAGTTCGGGAAGTAAGTCACACAGTCTGAAGGCAGCAGTGATTGAGGTAACTCCTTTGTGGAGCAGAAGCTTTGCCTGCAAATTTTCATAAAAATGCCTCGGTTGAAGACTGCAAACAGCTTACAGCATAGCTGCGAGTTGTTGAGCTACTGTATGTAAAACTGAATGAAGCCAAGAAGATAAATTGAGCCCGTACAGCAAGAAACTTGCAGGCCGTAGTGTGGGTAGTGTAGCCATCATAACTGTTCGCCACACCCAAGCCTACAGCCACCAGATAAGATTTTTTTCTATTTTTACCTTTGTACAGCATGAACCATTAATTTAAACTGTGTTTTAATAATCATTCTTGAACTTTACGGAAAGTGGCTCACCCTGTTATTTCATCCTAATCATACATCTGTATAGGGTTCCTTCCTGGTGTTTGATTAATCCGAGTGTCCTGTTTTACAGACTTATGAAGTGCCAAGTTAATATAAAGAGGCACCATTTAAATTGCTTTAGTGTAAATAATAAAAATGTTTTCTTAACTATTGCAAAGTGTTATGGTTTGCTTACATAAAATTCAATCAGAGTGAAGCCAAGTTACTAGAACCTGTTAGATGGCTATACAGAATTAGTTCAAAGAATAATGTCTTCTGAAAGTAAATTCCACCAAGAAAGAGGTTTTCTTTAAGTGAAATGTTCAGTTAAAAAGTGTGTGCTTTAGTGTCTAAGTATTTAAGTTTCTTGATTATGGAAAGTGCTTTTCTAAAGGTAGTCCCCCCCACCCCGGCTAATTTTTTTTTACCTTCCTTGAAGTTATCTACTGGGTTTTTTCTTTTTTAAAAACATAATGTATAAAGATGTAGCCCAAAATTGTTTAAGTGGGGTAATTTATTTGAAGAGCCAAACTAAACAGTAGCAAGAAAGTAGGCAAAATTCACATTTCTGCTTCTCCAATACCTCACTATTTCATTGCCAGGATAGGTTGGTGACCATTAAGTACATGTTTTAAATCACTAAATGAACTTGGAAATGAGTTGTCCTAGCTTCAGTATATTATTATTCATACTGTGTTCCTATCTAGCCACTGGGTAAGATCTTAGGAAAAGAAGTGAATAGTCCATTAGACGCAACACATGGTAAATCCTGTAAGAAGGATAACTCTATTGATTATCTTTTCCTATAAACAGGACTATCCTTCCATAGTGTATTTTATTTGGAAACTAAACTAAATTTTAGTAAGAGGGTTATACGTGGCAACATAGAGACAGGGTTTCTGTTATTTACGTAAAAGCATACTAATATCATAATGGTAGTGTTATAAGGTCCTATTAATGTGTGGTCATGACATTTGTTAAATGTCTCACCACATTCCTATTGAAACTATTTACTCTTCTTGTAAATAACACCTATGACAATTTTATACAAATGTCCACTAAGACTTTGCTCGTCAACTTTCATTTAGGTAACAGCGATCTTTTAGATATATTTAAATCAGTACTGTTAAGAAATACTGACTAGCTTTATTTTCAAGAATCTCAAGTTTAAGTTATACATACTGTTATCCTCCAATAAGAATCATTGGCCGATTCTTCATCTTTGACAGGTTCATCATGCCTGCAATGCAAAACATTATCTTTTGTATTAACAGATGAAATCTAACTTTTTAAATTTAATAAATGCTTATACAAACATAAATTTTCTTCAAAAAATGTATTTCTGACAACTTCCTGTCACAGATAATTTTCACTGAATGTTGCAACCCAGTTATATTGCTGATGAGAAGCAAATGTTGATCTTTTCCCTCTCTTCCTTCACCATCTCCTGTTTTGTTCACCTTGACATATTTCTACCAAAAAGACTACCGCAATGGATCCACTGCTTATATTTAACACACAGTAAATTCAGTTCAAATATTTCCTTAACACAGGATGTGCATTGACGAGCTTGAATTAATCAGAAAAATATAAACAGATACTAACCGTTCCACAGCTCTTACAAAATACTTGCATTAAGTAATCATCAAAGCTACTTTTTGCACAGCAAGAGGACTAACAGTCAAAATGGTGCTACATGCTACAGGCAGTGCAATACAATTTATTTTACTCAATGCTACAGCAACAAATGTACTTATAAAAATATTCAGATTTAGACTATAATCAAATACAGAGAGAGAAAATATTCTAACTAAAGAGATATAGCAGCCATAGGCAGAAACAAATAAAAAAACTGATACTAATCTTAGCTTTGAGGACCAAAAGTTTCTTCATCTGGAAAACGTAAAAAGAGAAATGAGACTGTTCAAGAATTAAGGATGAAAATTCAGGATCTTGAGTCAAGGAAGATGGACATGATGAAATTCAGTTGCGAAAGAGCAGCAGATGATGTAATTTTAAATGACGAGAAATAAGATCTCTTCAAGAGGAGCCACCAAAAGGTCAAATAAGTAAAGAACAAGCTGAAAATACCGGTAAATGGGCTAAAATGGCGGCAAATAGATAAACGAAACAGAAAGAAAGTGCTGAAGAACAGGCAACCAAACAACAACAACAACAACAACAACAACAACAATAATAACAGCACATTGTAGCAATATATAATAGCAGTCCCACAACATCTGGAGGAAGATTTTCCACTAACAGAGCAATAAATTCATGAAGCCATCAAATCTTCCAAAACTTCAAAGCAACAAATGAAGACTCCACTACAGCAAAATTATTGAAATAGTCAGAACACACAAATGATCTACAACTGCTGTTTGAGAACATTTGGAAAGCTGAAGAGATTATGGAAAGCATTAATCCACAGCTATGGAAAAAAGGGGACACACAAAATGTCAACAATGGCAGAGATGCCTCACTTCTGCCAGTGGTATACAAAATATTATCAAAAATTCTCTGGACAGAGTTGTAGAAACTTTAGACAAATAACTGGGAGAATCTCGAGGAGCTCTAGAAAGGGAAGACCCTGCACAGAGCAGATGTTTATTAGAAAATCGATAATCCTCCACAGACTGCTAATAACCAAACCTATAATAGTATCATGTATTGGTTTCAAGAAAACATTTGATTTGGTAGGCAGAGAAACTATAGGTAAAATCATCAAAGAATTTTGTGTTAAAGCAAACATAATCCTCAAAACAATAGCAAATAGGATGACTGAAGCTAAATTTATGGGAGAAGTATCTCAACCATTTGAAATAAATCTGGTGTTAGACAAGGGGACAGTTTATCACCTTTACTGTAACACTACATTCTAGAAAAAATAGAAAGTATCTGGAATTTGGAGAAAAAAAAAATCACAAAATTGAACCAATAATTTTAGGACGAATAACAAGTGGAATTAAGGTAAACTGCCTGGCTTCTGCAGATGATTCTGATATACTTTCAAAAAATCTGACAGACAGTTATTGAAAGAAATCTTTTGGAAGAAATAGCAAAGAGAGCTGGTCCCAAAATTTCAGCTGAAAAAACAACATTGATGACAATTTCAAACAATGCATCAACATTCTTAGAAAAACAAAAATGTAAAATAGCATTAGTAAGTAAATTTAAATATATTGGACAAACTGTACAACAAAATGGACTAGAAGAATTAACAGTAGATGCAAGAGTCAGCAAACTGGAGAGAGCAAATCGTTTGACAAAGGATATTTACAACAAGAAATGCACAACTAAAAAAACAAAACTAAAACACTATCCCACAGTGGTATGACCAGGATGTTTATATGGATGAGGATGCCTAATGATGAACTATAAGCTGGACAGAACAGAGGATCCTCAAAGGAGGATTATTAGAAAATAATGGTTGCAATACAAGCTACAGATGGCTGGAAAATGAGAAGTAATGAGGAGATCTACAAAAATTTTGAGAAAATATCAGAAGTAATGGCTAAAAGAAGATTAATCTTTTTTTAGAGACCTATACTGAATGAGTAGTTCTGGAAGAAGGAATCAATGATAGCATGGATTACAGAAATAAGAAAGAAACAACATAAAACAATCAGAAATAATAGAAAGAAACCTTTTTACAGATAAAATACTGAATTTAAAAGGATCATCACCTCTCCAAGATCAAAATTAATTTCATCCCTCTCAATAAGACCGTGAAAACCGGAAATAAAATTCATAAATATGATATTGCGAAGCTCAAAATCAATCAAAACATATTGGAACAATGCCACCAGTAACTGACAGTTGAATCCCATAAATGGGCAGACATTGCCTCCATGATCCAACAAGCAGCTAATACTACAATCCTGACAGCTAAAAAGAGGAATCAGGAATGAGGTTTGTGGCGAGGTGGTGGCCCAAACAGCAAGTGCATGGAAAAAGTGGAACTCTACCAGGAGACCTGATGATTTTGATGTATTCCATGAAGTTCGAAAATATGCAGCCAGAACTCTATGAAGGTCTAAGCAATTGCATGAGAAACCGCAGTTAGAACAGATCGATCAGCGTTTTCAGATAAACAATGTCAGAGACTTCTATCAGACGTTCAAATCGAATTTGAAAGGATACCAAGCCCCTAGTTTTTGTTTTAGAGACGAAAATGGAAAGCTCAGTGTTGTGTACATAGTTCCGCATATTCAGCGCGTACACAAATTGCCCACTAGAGTGCGCCCCGCTAAGCACAACAGCGCAGGCGCAGCGCTCGTCCATCTCCGCACTATGAGATGGCGCTCCCATAGAGACGGACCAAATTCTGCTTCCGCCGATCCACTTATTAATATGTAGCGCAGCCAATGAGATTTCTGCTAACATAGAACATTTTCTCCTTGCGCATAACACTCGCGCAGTGATACATGAACGTGCGAGGTATTATAACGAGTGTAAAGACCTTCGATCAGTCAGTCTGCATTTGTCTGCACCAGTCTGTACCAGTCTGCATTAGTCTGTACCAGTCTGCATTAGTCTGTACCAGTCTGTCGAGTTCTACAATTGTCTGTACCAGTCCATAGTCAAGATTCAGTCTGCGCCTAATAAGATTACCATATTCCTGTACATAGCCATGAAGATAAATGTATAGACACTTTTGTCAAGTATCTGAGATATATGTGAGACTAAGATTAACGTACCAATCCCAAAGAACTTCAGATTGTCAATTGTAAATAGCATCCAGAACCAAGTTAAGTAATTTTTATATTTGTTATTATTTTAATAAATGTGTGTGAAAATTAATCAAGTTCTGTTTAAAGTTGGTCACCGTCAATCTGCTACTCTAAGCGTGCAAGTGGCATTTCTATCATCTGACCTAATGGCAGAAGATAAACACACCATGATAAGACCACGAGACATATTGCTGACACTCGCTTACTTCGTTAGAGCAACAAGTCAAATAATCTGATGGTGTGTGTACTGAAGGTCTTACAGTACGCACACCACACTCGGCCTGACCAACAAAGAAAACTGCAAGATCATGTCTTGTTACTTTGAAAACCTACTTAATTGTGATGAACCAAAAGAAAGATTCCGTGTATGTGCCCCAATCCACAAACTACCCCTCATCTCCATCTAGTAAAGAGGAGACCAAAGAGATCATCAACAACTTTAAGAATAATAAGGCAGCTGGAGAGGATTCAATAGTGGTGGAACTACTGAAGCTGGCAAATAATGAAACTCTAGATATACTAGTCCAACTTTTTGAGGAGATCTGGAGAGCTGGGATGATACCAACTGAATGGCAGTCAGCTTTAATCCATCGTCTACACAAAAAAGGTGATAAATTGAATGTCAATAACTATAGGGGTACCTCATTAGTATCTGTTCCATATAAGATTCTCTCCAAAGTGATACAGAATAGAATAGAAGGTCATTGTAACCAACTGATTGGGGACTATCAAGCTGGTTTCCGAAAGGGCGATTCTTGCGCAGAACAGATCTTTAGCCTGAAGAACATCATCAGGTCCAAAAAACTGGAAGAAATAACTATGTGGTCATGTTTGTTGATTTTCAAAAAGTATATAACTCCATCGACTGACAGGCATTAATGAATATTTTGGAAAAGTTTGGGATGGATAATACATCAAGAAAGCTGATCAAACAAACTCTTACTAACACAGTGTCAAAAATTAAATTTATGGGTGAGGTATCTGAACCCTTTACAACCAGAACGGACATAGAACGAGGAGATGGACTATACCTCTCCTTTTCAATTGTGTCTTGGAAAAGGTCATTCGAGAGTGGAGAAAGTTATTAGCCCAAGAAGAAACAAATGAAGAGTGGTTCAGACTTGGTCCTAAGAACAAAGGGGTGTGCATTGACTGCTTAGATTTTGCGGCTGCCCTGGCCATTTTTGCTAACAACATAGAGTCAGCAGTCAACAAGATAAATAGGCTGTCAGAAATTGCTGAAAAAAGTTAGACTCCGGATCTCTATTCAAAAGACAAAATATATGATGAACATCTGTAACGGACCTGAATGGATGATAACCAACCTGGGAAAAAATCGGATGAGTTAAGAATTTCAGGTATCTCGGTGAAGTCATCCACCAGGAGAATGGATTAAAAGAAGAAGCAATTGTCGGGATGAGGAAGTTAGACCAAGCATACCAACTGACAAAGAATACTTATAACAAAAAGTCTATGAGTATATGGGCCAAGTTCCAACATTATAATACAGTTGTAAAACCTGAGGGCTTATAAGCATCCAAAACTTTGACCACGAATAGACAAGGTCAAGCTGAGCGGCTGGAAAAGCGTGAGTGTAGGATATTAAGGAAAATCCTAAGGTAATAGATGGGTCGATGGACAATGGCGAATGAGAGCAAATGAGGACTCGTGCAGCAAGACAGAACCTATCACAGCAGCCATTACGAAGAAATGATTGTTATTTTATGGTCATCTCATGAAAATGGACGGTGATCGACTAACAAAAAGAATACAGAGTTTCATCCTATCTAAGAAAACGAGGCCGAGATGGTTCAAAGAATGTGAAAAAGATCTTAAGCAGATTGGTGTCTCAGAGAGAAATTCCTGAAAGGAACAAATTTAGAAGATTGGTGACCAACTACCAAGGTTTTAACATGGCATCAACATCCGAAAGACAGTGAGGACCATTATCTGAAGGGCATAAAAAGGCACTTCTTGGAGGGACTCAGAAGATACTGGCAGGAAGTCAAAGCTGGAGCAAGTACAAGACCTGGACACTAGAGTGAAGTCGGTTGTTACCACGCAGTCCATAGAGACTCACCTCGATAAAAAAAATAAATAAATAAAAATAAAAGGCTTTCGATGCAGAAGAAATAGGGGATTGAGAACAACACAAATAGAATAAAGGGGGAAAACATGAGGAGGAGATGGACGAGTACAGGAAAAACAGGAGATGACAAGAAAAGAAGAAGAAGTGAAGTTATTACATGACGAGAGATGGTGATTGGATTTGATTTGATTCAGTTTTCGTTACATACACCGAAAAAATGAGATGATTCTCGAGGGTGTGGAACATGTCAGAATGTATAACACAAAACATTTTAATATAATGAATACTACCCTGATCATTTGTCACGAGATTGTCAAAATAGGTGAATACAATACAGTAAACTGGGAAAGCTAATATTTACAGAATTAATACGCTGTCAGAATGAAACATTGTTATGCACTATTAATAAATTTAGCATACACAAAATACCTAATATTGACTGTTGCAACCAAGTGCTGTCAAAACTTAAATCTAACATATTTATACTTACGCTGGCCTAACAGTCTCTGTTAGGATATTCATCTATACAGTAGAAGGCATTGCCTATCAAAAAGTCATTCAAACTCTGTTTAAACTGTGCTTTATCTGAAACCAAGTTTTTAATGGTTGCTGGTAATTTATTGAAAATGTGTGTTCCTGAATATTGGACCCCCTTTTGGACCAACATAAGTGATTTTAGGTCTTTATGTAGATTTTTCTTATTCCTAGTATTGATAATATGTATTGAGCTATTTGTTGGAAATATAGATATATAACTTGCAACAAATTTCATTAAGGAGTAAGTATACTGAGAAGCAATGGTTGGAATTCAAAGTTCCTCGAATAGGTTCTACACGATGTTCTTCAAAGACTGATCCCAGATACTCCATTGCACCATTCACCAAACCTGATAACCCCGAGCTGTCAGTAACAAAAATTAAGTGTTGCTTAAGAGATTTACAACACTACATGCACTTGTTACCAAAGTCTCATTTACTTTTAGAGCTATCTGTTCCACTTCCTTTTTGGCCCCACTTCTCTCTGTCTTCACTATATCCCATACAGTTCTTATTTTGTTGCCCGATACAATTATCTTTTTCTCTTAATAAAGCTACTTCGATTTCTGGATTACTTGATTCAATATTTTGCAGTATTCTTTGTAATGCATTACAATGCTAATATCAGAAATGTTCCTAGATAGTAGATACAGTCTCCTTTTTGCCCCACATGATATCTTTATTCCTTGTGTAATCCATGGTTTATCTTTTGACTTTTCTGTGTGATTTGAGTTACCTTTAGGGGAAAACAATTTTTAAAAGAGGAGGTAACTTTATTAATAAATGCTTTGTATTTTCCATTTGAGTCAGGTAAATATCTCTACAGTTCATGTCTTTGAGCAATTTCCTGGATTCCTCAATTTCTGGCTTATTCATTATCCTCCTGTACTCAGATTTAATATTTTTTTATCCTGACAAGTTTCAACATTTAACACAAGATGCTGCATGTCGTGATCAGATAGTCCATTTACTATTGGTTTTGTGATATGATGTTTTTCCCCTAGATTTGTTCATAAAGATATTATCAATAGCAGTCTCAGAGCATTTACATATCCCAGCTGCAAAGTTCACAATAGGAACTAAATTGAATGATAGTGTTAAAAACACCAGCAACCACTATTTCCTCTTCTTTTTTTTTTTTTTTTTTTTTTTTTTTTACACAAGCCATTCCTTTCGCTTTGTGAAATGAAGCACTGCCTAGTTACAAAACACAGGACTACTATGACAAGGTGAAATGTTCTCAGAGTGCTACATGTATGATAGTAAATGTAATCCGCACTATAGTTGTTTTCTGAGTAGTTATGCTGTGTGTGTTTCATTCAATCAGATGAAATGGAATAAAATCATCAATTTATTTATTTTGGCTCTTTATCACCAAGATACATTCAATGTTGGTTGAGGTTTATCTTTTGAATTCACTCCAGTGTAGATTGTCAAAATTTTATCAGTTGTCAAAGTACTTGTAACACAGTTTCCGAATTTACTGCCATCCAGGGAAGTCTCCAACTCAAATTATTCTCAGAGACTGAGAGCTGGCTGAAGCCCAGAGTAGAAAGCTCTGACATATTTAGTGATTAATGGAATGTATATCGGAAAGGCAGGTTAGACACTGTAGGAGAGGGAGTGTCCATTGTCTCTATTGAGGTCAAAGCTGATTGTGACAGTGAAGTTATCTGGTTGCCTATAACAAGTCTATGTGAAATCACGTTAATTAATGGATGTTTTAATCAGCCACCCGGTTCTGCTATGACAGTTTTGGAGCCATTCAAAGAAAGTCTACAGACAGTAGCATGTAAATACCTAGATCATGCAATACTGGTTGGAGGTGAATTTAGCCTACTGAGTATAGATGGTAGCCTATGCCTTTATTACAGGGGGTGCAGTCAATCTTGTGAAGCACTTTTGAATGTGCTTTTCGAAAATTGTCTTGGGCACCTAGTTTGGCACGCCACATGCAATGGAAATATCTTAGACCTTGTAGTTACAAACGGGCCACATATCATCAATGACTTCAGCATAGAGATGGGGATTAATAATCATGATAACATCATAACAACTAAGATTACAAAAATTAATAAATCAGTCAAGAAAGCTAGGAAAATGTTCATGCCAGAAAGAGCAGATAAGCAGATGTTAGCATCTCACTTAGACAGAACTGACATCACTTAGATCCATTAAGATGGACGTAGAGAGATTATGGTCAAAGCTTAAATAGTTCGTGAATTGCACTCTCAACAAGTCTGTACCTAGTAAACGAATTATGGATGCAAAACAGCCACTGTGGTTTAACAATGAAATTCAGAAAATACTGAGGAAGGAAAAGCTACTGCACTCTTAGTTCAAAAGAGAATGCCAAATGCCAACAAGGAAAGGTTACTACCACTGTCATACCTCAGCAAAAGATCTGGCTGAGAAGCAGGGGAAATTATTGTCCTATGTAAAATCACTAAGTGAGTCAAAGTTTTCCATCAAGTCACTTGACCAGTCTGGTGTGGCAGTAGGAGATAAATGTTTTAAATTTTGCATTCAAGAAATCATTCATGCAAGAGAATCATATAAACATACCGTCATTTGACAATAGCACAAAGACACCTAACAGCAATCACCACAAGAGGCCAGCGCTAGCACAAGTTGTTCACATGATATTCGTTGGACTGTTGCCTGTAAACACGTGCCATGTCAGTGCTCTTGGAAGAGAGCTGTGGCAGTGACACGGCTCTGTTGTTGTTCCTGTGTAGTGATCTGCAAAGACGTGACAGTACACGGGGGTTGGGGGGGGGGGGGGGGGGGGGGGGTCGAGATTCAAGCAGTGATTAATTACTTCATAAAGAAAGGTATGAAAGTGAAGGACATTCATGCCGATTTCCAGAATACACCAGGGGAATCTGCTCCTTTGTCTTCAACTGTTGCCAAGTGGATAAATGAATTTAAATTTGGTCAGGAGAGCTTAGATGATGATCATCCATGAATAGGTCAGCCAAGATGAGTCACTACTCTATAAATCATTGCAAAAGTGCGCATAATGATCAAGGAGGATCACCAATTTAGAGGGCATGAAATTGCTCACGCTTGCCAGATGTATCTGAAAGGTATTCACAAGATGGGTGCCGCGACTCTTGACGCTGGGTCAAAAACGCATGAGAATGGACATATCACAACAATGTTTGGCCTGTTTTAGGAGAAACAAACAAGATCTTTTGTGCTGGTTTGTGACCACGAAGAAACTTTGGTTTACTACTATACCCCAGAGACAATGTTGTTGTTGTGGTCTTCAGTCCTGAGACTGGTTTGATGCAGCTCTCCATGCTACTCTATCCTGCGCAAGCTTCTTCATCTCCCAGTACCTACCGCAACCTACATCCTTCTGAATCTGCTTAGTGTATTGATCTCTTGGTCTCCCTCTACGATTTTTACCCTCCACACTGCCCTCCAATGCTAAATTTGTGATCCCTTCATGCCTCAAAACATGTCCTATCAACCGATCCCTTCTTCTAGTCAAGTTGTGCCACAAACTTCTCTTCTCCCCGATCCTATTCAATACCTCCTCATTAGTTACGTGATCTACCCACCTTATCTTCAGCATTCTTCTGTAGCACCACATTTCGAAAGCTTCTATTCTCTTCTTGTCCAAACTGGTTATCGTCCATGTTTCACTTCCATACATGGCTACACTCCATACAAATACTTTCAGAAACGACTTCCTGACACTTAAATCTATACTCGATGTTAACAAATTTCTCTTCTTCAGAAACGATTTCCTTGCCATTGCCAGTCTACATTTTATATCCTCTCTACTTCGACCATCATCAGTTATTTTACTCCCTAAATAGCAAAACTCCTTTACTACTTTAAGTGTCTCATTTCCTAATCTAATCCCCTCAGCATCACCCGATTTAATTTGACTACATTCCATTATCCTCGTTTTGCTTTTGTTGATGTTCATCTTATATCCTCCTTTCAAGACACTGTCCATTCCGTTCAACTGCTCCTCCAAGTCATTTGCTGTCTCTGACAGAATTACAATGTCATCGGCGAACCTCAAAGTTTTTATTTCTTCTCCATGAATTTTAATACCTACTCCGAATTTTTCTTTTGTTTCCTTTACTGCTTGCTCAATATACAGATTGAATAACATCGGGGAGAGGCTACAACCCTGTCTCACTCCTTTCCCAACCACTGCTTCCCTTTCATGGCCCTCGACTCTAATAACTGCCATCTGGTTTCTGTACAAATTGTTAATAGCCTTTCGCTCCTTGTATTTTACCCCTGCCCTCTTCAGAATTTGAAAGAGAGTATTCCAGTTAACGTTGTCAAAAGCTTTCTCTAAGTCTACAAATGCTAGAAACGTAGGTTTGCCTTTTCTTAATCTTTCTTCTAAGATAAGTCGTAAGGTTAGTATTGCCTCACGTGTTCCAACATTTCTACGGAATCCAAACTGATCTTCCCCGAGGTCTGCTTCTACCAGTTTTTCCATTCGCCTGTAAAGAATTCGCGTTAGTAATTTGCAGCTGTGACTTATTAAACTGATAATTCGGTAATTTTCACATCTGTCAACACCTGCTTTCTTTGGGATTGGAATTATTATATTCTTCTTGAAGTCTGAGGGTCTTTCGCCTGTCTCATACATCTTGCTCACCAGATGGTAGAGTTTTGTCAGGACTGGCTCTCCCAAGGCCATCAGTAGTTCTAATGGAATGTTGTCTACTCCCGGGGCCTTGTTTCGACTCAGGTCTTTCAGTGCTCTGTCAAACTCTTCACGCAGTATCTTATCTCCCATTTCATCTTCATCTACATCCTCTTCCATTTCCATAATATTGTCCTCGAGTACATTGCCCTTGTATAAACCCTCTATATACTCCTTCCACCTTTCTGCCTTCCCTTCTTTGCTTAGAACTGGGTTGCCATCTGAGCTCTTGATATTCATACAAGTGGTTCTCTTCTCTCCAAAGGTCTCTTTAATTTTCCTGTAGGCAGTATCTATCTTACCCCTAGTGAGACAAGCCTCTACATCCTTACATTTGTCCTCTAGCCATCCCTGCTTAGCCATTTTGCACATCCTGTCGATCTCATTTTTGAGACGTTTGTATTCCTTTTTGCCTGCTTCATTTACTGCATTTTTATATTTTCTCCTCTCATCAATTAAATTCAATATTTCTTCTGTTACCCAAGGGTTTCTATTAGCCCTCGTCTTTTTACCTACTTGATCCTCTGCAGCCTTCACTACTTCACCCATTCTTCTTCTACTGTATTTCTTTCCCCCATTCCTGTCAATTGTTCCCTTGTGCTCTCCCTGAAACTCTCTACAACCTCTGGTTCTTTCAGTTTATCCTGGTCCCATCTCCTTAAATTCCCACCTTTTTGCAGTTTCTTCAGTTTCAATCTGCAGTTCATAACCAATAGATTGTGGTCAGAATCCACATCTGCCCCTGGAAATGTCTTACAATTTAAAACCGGGTTCCTAAATCTCTGTCTTACCATTATATAATCTATCTGATACCTTTTAGTATCTCCAGGATTCTTCCAGGTATACAACCTTCTTTTATGATTCTTGAACCAAGTGTTAGCTATGATTAAATTATGCTCTGTGCAAAATTCTACAAGGCGGCTTCCTCTTTCATTTCTTCCCCCCAATCCATATTCACCTACTATGTTTCCTTCTCTCCCTTTTCCTACTGACGCATTCCAGTCACCCATGACTATTAAATTTTCGTCTCCCTTCACTACCTGAATAATTTCTTTTATCTCGTCATACATTTCATCAATTTCTTCATCATCTGCAGAGCTAGTTGGCATATAAACTTGTACTACTGTAGTAGGCATGGGCTTTGTGTCTATCTTGGCCACAATAATGCGTTCACTATGCTGTTTGTAGTAGCTTACCCGCATTCCTATTTTCCTATTCATTATTAAACCTACTCCTGCATTACCCCTATTTGATTTTGTATTTATAACCCTGTAATCACCTGACCAAAAGTCTTGTTCCTCCTGCCACCAAACTTCACTAATTCCCACTATATCTAACTTTAACCTATCCATTTCCCTTTTTAAATTTTCTAACCTACCTGCCCGATTAAGGGATCTGACATTCCACGCTCCGATCCGTAGAATGCCAGTTTTCTTTCTCCTGATAACGACGTCCTCTTGAGTAGTCCCCGCCCGGAGATCCGAATGGGGGACTATTTTACCTCCAGAATATTTTACCCAAGAGGACGCCATCATCATTTAATCATACAGTAAAGCTGCATGTCCTCGGGAAAAATTACGGCTGTAGTTTCCCCTTGCTTTCAACCGTTCGCAGTACCAGCACAGCAAAGCTGTTTTGGTTAATGTTACAAGGCCAGATCAGTCAATCATCCAGACTGTTGCCCCCGCAACTACTGAAAAGGCTGCTGCCCCTCTTCAGGAACCACATGTTTGTCTGGCCTCTCAACAGATACCCCTCCGTTGTGGTTGCACCTACGGTACGGCCATCTGTATCGCTGAGGCACGCAAGCCTCCCCACCAACGGCAAGGTCCATGGTTCATGGGGGAAGCCCCGAGACAAAGCAACAATCAAAGCAGTGGAAACATGCTGAATCTCTGCCGCCAAACTCCTTCAGCGGGGAAGGACTTGGCGTCAGTGTTCTGGGATGTGCCACCAAATTCCTTCAGCTGGGAAGATCATGGCATCAGTGTTCTGGGATGAGAAGGGGATTCTGTTTGTACATTGTCTCCCCACTGGGCAAACAATTACTGGAGAATATTATGCTAACCTTCTGGACAAATTACAACAAAAGGTATACCAAAAAGGCCAGGTTTAATAAGGAAGAAAGTCATCTAGCATCAAGCCAATGCACGCTCGCACGCGTGTGCCATCGCCATGGTAAAATTACACAAACTAAGGTATGAACTGTTGCCACACATGCCTCTTCCCTAAACAGAAAATTTTTCTTTGTGGATGAAGATTCACTTAAATGAAGAATTGGTAGCCTGAGTTGACAACTATTTTGTAGGCCTGGAGGAAAATCATTGTCGAGATGGGATCAAGGTATTGGAACACTGTTGGACCAAGTGAATTAATCTACAAGCAGGGTACATTGGAAAACAAAAAAGTTTCAGTGACATAAGTACTTTTTTTCTATTCTGTTTCAAGAACTTTTCAAACCACCCTCGTAAGCATCCCTGACACCTGAAATAATTAAAAACAAATAAGTCGCCAGTTGCAGATGGAATCTCAATTTGGTTTTACAAAAAGTGCTATATGGCACTGGACCCTTACTTAGCTTGTATTTATTGTGAATCTCTCACCCAGCAGAAAGACCTAAGCAACTGGGGAAAAAAATACAGAGGCGTCTCCTGTATATATGAAGGGCAAAAGAACAGACCCACGAAATTACAGACCAATACCCGTAACATCAGTTTGCTGCAGAATTCTTGAACATATTCTGGGTTTGAATCTAATCAGTTTCATAGAGACCAATAAGTTTATGTCCACAAATCAGTACAAAGCATCGCTCATGGGCAACTCAGCATGCTCTTTTGTCATACGACGTCTGTTCAAAAAATTCCAGAACTTTGTCCACAAAATTTTCTATGCTTATCTTTTAGTTACTACGGATTGTCTCCTTCGAAATACTCTCCTCCACAATTGATACACTGCTCCCAATATCATTTCCACTTCCAGGAGCAGTCTTGACACACCTTTTGCTGGGTCGCATAAAGTGCCGTCTGCGAATTTTCTTTTATCTCATCTTCCATTGCAAAACTTCATCCTTTTCAACTTTGGAAATAAAAAGAAGTCTGCAGGGGTCATACCATTCTCACACGGAACATCTCATTCTCTTTTGTGAGATCCAAAAAGTTTTTTTGGTCTTGACTCATGAGCCGTGGAATGAACTTGGCGGCAACACAATGCATTCCAAGATGCTGTGTCATTTCATAACATGATCCAATTGAAATGTTACATTCTTCTACAATCTCTCGGACAGTGAATCTTTGACTGGCACACACAATTTCGTCGACGTTCCTGACACAAGCGTCATCAGAGGACATCTAAGAGTGTCCTGAACAAGGATCATTTTTGACTTTTGTAAAGCCATTTTTAAAATGTGTGAATAATACGTAACACCGAGTATGGCTTAAGCACTCATCGCTATTGGCTCCCTGCATCATTTGGTGTATCTCTGTAAAGGTTTTCTTGAGTTTCACGCAAAATTTAATGCAGATGCATTGCTCCTCTAAGTTTGCCATCACAAAATTCACAAACCCAGATTCCATATTTCTTGATTTCCGAGAAGCATTTGACATAGTGCCTCACTGCAGACTTTTAACAAAGGTACAAGCACATGGAATAGGTTCCCAGACATGTGAGTGGCTCAAAGACTTCTGAAGTAATAGAACCCACTACATTATCCCGATGGTGAGTGTCCATCAGTGACTAGGGTATCATTAGGATCGTTCCAGGGATGTGTGATAGGAGCGCTATTACTCATATTTTCTATGTGCATAACTGATCTGATGGACAAAGTGGACAGTAATCTATGGTTGTTTGCTGATGATGTTGTGGTGTATGGAAGGTGTCATTGTTGAGTGATTTAGGAGGATAAAAGATGACTTGGACAAAGTTCCCAGTTTGTGCCATAAATGACAGCTAACCCTAAATGTAGAAAAATATAAGTTACTGCAAATGAGTCGGAAAAACAAATCCATAGTGCCAGAATCCAGCATTAGTAGTGTCATGAATGAAGAAGTCATATTGTTTCAATATCTGGACATAACTTTGCAATGTGATATGAAATGGAACAAACTTGTGAGGGTCATGGTAGGGAAGGTGAATAATCATCTTTCGTTTGTTGGGTGGATTTTACTTGTGTGGCTCAGCTGTGATGGACATCACATATAGGGTGCTAGTGTGATCTCTTCTTGAGTACAGTTTGAGTGTCTGGGATCCACAAGGGATCGAATTAAAGCAGACATTGAGGTATTTCAGAGGCAGGATACTAGATTTGTTAACAGTAGGTTGAAACAACAACATACAAGTATTATGGAGACGTTTCTGGAACTCAAATGGGAATCCCTGGAGGGATTTTGAGGAACACTGTGCTGACTGCAGAACAATTCTGCTTGCACCAACATACATTATGCATAAGGACCACGAAGATAAGAGACGAGAAATTAGGACTCATAGAGAGGCATATAGACATTCACTTTTTCCCCACTCGATTGGCAGATGGAACGGGAAAGGAACTGACTACAGTCGAATTAAAATTACTTGATAGTTGGCACTTCAAACGTCAATAAGAGTTGTCAGCGTCACACTTGAACTGTCTGCTGTTGCCAAACTCCACCAAAATTGGCCAGTCACTTCCAATTCCTGGTTCAGCATTCTTTCTTGATGTATTTGTATCCCGAATTATGAGCCCAACACTTTTATTATGTATTTCATGACACGCGATACTACACCAAAAACAACACACATTAACAATGCTAATGAAAGACACACATTTCATTCATAGCACTAACCAAACATTACCGAATAAATCAGCACAAGGTGTAATTCAGTATCATACTTATAGTTATCATATTCACAGAGATCATGTTACATTAGATAAGCTTTTCACTACACTGCGTGAAACTGAAATTTTTAGGGTCACTACATTCACATATATAAATACTTCATGCAGTGCTGTGGCATAGCACAATGGTTGGCAGATTAAGCTAATGTGTAGCATGTCGTAGGTTCGAATCTCATCAATGTAGCAAAATTTTTATTTCTAAATCTAACCAAATGAGTGTGATTATTATTTTCATTCAATTAATTGGTTTAAATGTATTTTTTTATTTTTAATACTTTGCTGCATCATTTTTCATCATTGTTTTGACTGTTCTATTTGGTCTTATTTTTTGTCCTGTCATTATTTCTTCATTTGGAATCTGCCTCAGTCATCTATAATCCACGACTAAGGGCCCACACGGACTGTTCACTGGTTTCTAACATGGCAGCATGTGCAGCTAGTGTAAGGATAGTTACAGGTAACAAATGACACGGAGAAATTTCAATTTGCTTTCAGCCCTGAAACTGAGTTTTTGTTGTCTTGAGTTTACCCTTAAGGGTTAGCTTTAATCGCCATGAACAAAGCGATAGTGATATTAGTACTGCTGCAGACTGTTGACCACAATTTTCTCAGCTGGGTTAGGACACAAGTTTACAGTCAGGGATACAAAACGGGTTGTCTGCCCCAGTTCAGTCACTGATCACATTAAATCAATAGTCGACAGAGTATCCAACATTTCTGACATACCTTGCACCAGCCACCAGAAAAATTGCTCTGTGTTAAACATTTAACATAATTTGTGAAGTGAGCCGCTTGTTTGTTGTCACCTGTAACCAAACGGTAGCTGGTAGCCAATGTGGCAACATTGTTGCAGCAAGTGATTGATGTCAACTGTCAAGTAATTTTATTCAGACTATTGTAGTGAGACAGGGTACCTTCTGCCATGCACCATATGGTGGCTAGTGGAGTATGTATGTAGATGTGGAATCAGTCTTTCCTTCTGGAAAGTCTCCCCTGATCTGCAGTTCTGGGTAACTTTCTCAAAATCTACCCTTTTCCTAGACCTATCCTTCACCCCTCTTCCTTCCACTTCAACCCTTCTGCCTGAAGAATGAGCTACTGGCTCTGAAAGCTCGCCTAATAATAATCTTCTTTTATTTGTGTGTTCTGCCGCCACTTAGCGAGTAGATTGTTTATCTATCCAATTCAATTATCATGTAATCAAAAGCTGCATTTAACACGGCAAGTCTCTTTTACCAATCATTTTTAATATGTCCTACAGAATGTACTGTCTATCCTGTCCTTTTTTGAGATTACTGTTTTGCTGTACTTTTCTACAGGCATCATCTTACTTATTAGGAGTCAGTTCATTCATGTTGTTGTTGTTGTGGTCTTCAGTTCTGAGACTGGTTTGAAGCAGCTCTCCATGCTACTCTATCCTGTGTAAGCTTCTTCATCTCCCAGTACCTACTGCAACCTACATCCTTCTGAATCTGCTTAGTGTATTCATCTCTTGGTCTTCCTCTACGATTTTTACCCTCCACACTGCCCTCCAATGCTAAACTTGTGATCCCTTGATGCCTCAAAACATGTCCTACCAACCGATCTCTTCTTCTAGTCAAGTTGTAGAGCTGCATGTACTCGGGAAAAATTACGGCTGTAGTTTCCCCTTGCTTTCAGCCGTTCGCAGTACCAGCACAGCAAGGCCGTTTTGGTTAATGCTACAAGGCCAGATCAGTCAATCATCCAGACTGTTGCCCCCGCAACTACTGAAAAGGCTGCTGCCCCGCTTCAGGAACCACATGTTTGTCTGGCCTCTCAACGGATACCCCTCCGTTGTGGTTGCACCTACGGTACGGCCATCTGTATCGCTGAGGCACTTAAGCCTCCCCACCAACGACAAGGTCCATGGTTCATGGGGGGAGTTCCTTCACAGTCAACAGTTAAGGAATGGGTGGCTGAATTCATATGTGGCATATGTCTGTAAGATGACTCATGAACAAACTTCCTAGAATTACAATCAAATATGAAAATGCTGAGAAAGAACACAGTGTGATATTGCAAGATCAGTAATTAAAAAGATGTGCAAACCAGCTGATGCCGTGGCTGTACCAGAAAGTGAGTGGCATGTCTGTTGAAGCCTGACTACAACCTAATGTGAAAAACAATTTGGGACAATCTGACACACAACTGATTCTATGCACCAATCTGTTCCCGTGGATGAAATGAAACAGCAGTTGCACAAAAATAGCCAAGGTGACTTCATCAGAGAGAAAGAGTGGTCATTGTTTTCTAGGATGCAAAAGGGATTGTATTTTAGATTAGCTTGCAAGACTGAAACAATACCTCACAAATACTATGCAAGTATTATGACTCAACTGGATGAAAAAATATGGAGCCAAGACCCAGGGGGTGAAAGAAAGTTTATCGTCAGTGAAATGCATATGGTCACAAAGGTACTTTCACAATAGGAAAACTGGGAGTTTCAAGTGTGAAGTCTTCAAATATCTATTCCATTCCCCAATTTTTTCACATTCTGACTTTAGCTTCTTCTTCTTTTCTTTTTGTATGAATGATTCACTTGAGACTACATGCGTCACAGCTCAAAACCGTTTTGTGAGTCAACAACTGGATATGTTTTCACTGCTCTGTCTCTTGTAACTCCGTTGGACATGGAGGTAGCAAATGAGGATGTAGGATGTCCATGACATACTGCTGTGCTGTCAGAGTGACCTGAAGTCATATCCGATGCTGCCCCACACGCCCTCTCCCTATGTCGTTGTCATACTCACTGACAACTGTCATTGCGGGTCTTGCAGAATGTGACTCACTGCTGATCACATGACAGGTGCAGGTGTGAAAGGGTTACAATGTGCTCGGCGTACATTACAGCGATTCTCCCATGGGCTCGTCAGACACGGTCAACTGGAAGCTTGCTGACAAGCACGCCGCCCTTACGTTCCCAAGCAGTCCAACATGGGGCCACTACCACGTCTGAATGTCTCACAAATCTGCATATTGCATAATTCAATCAGCCTGGCAAATGGAGACACACAATTAGGCCCCTTCAAATTTTGTTATGTGCTGATAATGCTGACTCACAGAAGTACAGGGCATCTGCGTCCTTCACAGGGATCACTCAACATCTTACACTCTTCACATCTCTTATAGGTCCTACCATTCATGGTAACAATCCCAGACACAAACAAAGCTAATGCAATCTGGTGGCCTTTGTATCCATTTCAGAGAGTTGCGACTCTCATAATTTACCACTGGTATGCACACTCGTGAAACTACGTTGCTTCAGGGAGCTTCCCTTTTTTTTCTTCAAGCAGTTTAGTTCTTTGAATCCATTTTTTTGTAGCTCAGAATAATTATTTTATTGTGTAGCAAACTTACAGACTAGCATTCTGGTCTCAGCTGTCGGAGTTGGCGGTCATGTGTGTGTGAGGTGTGCTTGCTTGTGTGAATGAATGGTGTGTATTTCTATTTCTTTTTCTGATGAAGGTTGTGGCCAAAAGCTTATGTGTAAGTGTCTTAAGTGTGCCTGTCTGCATTTTAACGTGCCATCTTTATGGTAATTAGCACTCTATCTTTTCCTACACTGCTGATATTCCAACCTGGAGTTTCCATTGTTTGAACTTACGGTCTACTGTTTTATGTTGCAGTGCACTTCTACAAGTGTAATACACAAATGTTGCCTTAGGAAAGAGTCACAATAACATCCATGTCTACCGTTTGCTATTTTTTATGAAATAGCATGTCACACTCGAATTTTAACTTAGCCAATGAAATAAGTTTGAAGATTTATTGTGTGTAAAAGGCACTATGGCCCACTGTGTGGGAAATGTGGGAAGTTCTGTGCAGAGACGGAGTTATCCACAGACGTGGTAAGTCTGGGGAGCTATACGGGTGTTAAAACATCGCCACCTGCTGGGATGAGGGGCCACTTACTCTGTGGTGGCACTGTGCCAGCAACGAGCTCGACCCATTGATTAGCACCACAGATGACAATGAGCAACCAGCTGCTTCTCTGTGCAGAGATATAAAATTTATCTATTTTGGACGTTGGGTGACAATCTGTCACATGGAGAACAATGTTTACTCTGGCAATTTTAACACTAATCTAGTGTTCTGCAACATATTAATGTGAAATGTTGTCTATGATGTTGAAGAGTGTAAGTTAAACTGATATCTGAGAATTTGTTGTTTTTGTGGCACTATCTGGAAAATGACCTCTCTTGCAGCTCCAAGCATAAATGTCAAGTGAAGAAGAATAATTAGCACAGCACACTGGAACCGAGTAGGGATCCGGTTTACTGCTCAGCCACTAAATTAGCATATTGTGAGTACACCAGAATAGACGCTGTACACACTTGCATATACTACATACACAAGTACAAGCATCGATCAAGCTACTGTGAAACTGCACTCTGTGTGACTCATCACTACATCAGAATACTGGAAATGTAGTGATTCCAATTTCTTAAGGTCTCTTCCTGTTTGTTTTCATCAGTTGGATCTTATTTTTCAAGTATGTGGGAATCCAATGAGCTGCCTGTTTGGATACATTCTTTCTGTATGTCCCACAAGTTGGAGTCTTTGGAGACACATTGTAACAAGAGTTTTTTGGAATTTGCCTGGAGATTTCACGCTGGGTTCTGTGTGATGTGTTCCATCTTTTATTCTTGGACCTAAGATTTTTACTACAGTTTTACATTCTTCTAATTCAGTTTGCTGTTTTCATGTCTTGTGTTGGACAAAGAGTCTCTCTCATGCATAAAGAAATTCTAATTTGATCACTGTTGTACAATGTTAGATTTTAAAGTTCCAGGAAAAATACTTTTAGTTAACTGAGAGACAGTTTGTATTTTCTGAAGTCTGGATTCTATGGCCTTCTTTTCATTATGATGTTCAGTGGTCTTTTTCACCTAATTATTTAAACTCTTTAACGCCAAATACTATGTCGTTGCCTATATAAGTTCAACTAGTGCCATGTTGGTATCAGCCAAGAATTTTTTCTCCAGGTGAAATTAGTAGTCCAATTTTCCTAGCTTGCTCCCTTAATATTTCAAATTGCTTTAGCACATCAGTGATGTTTTTGTCAATTAGTATTATGTCATCGGTATAGGTTACACAATATAATTCTATCTTTAAGTTTACGTTCTTGTCAGTGTAATAGTGCACCTGCTCTTCTCCATTACCTTACAATTTTCTTAGGGGCATAGTTGAATAGCAATGTGATATGCCATCCCATTTTCATATTCTTATGTCTGTCTTAAATTACACTGCTTGAAGAAAAGTGAGACACTCAGAAGGTGGGGAGAAAACAAATTGAAACATAGCGAATTTAGAGGATATGTGATGTTATTTCAGTGATAACAAAACAGAGTCAAATTTACACAGAACTTATCAGTTTGAGCCCACTTATCAATACAGAAATGCACCCCGTCTGGCTTGGACAGTGCGGGAGGATGTCGTAAAGCTGCTGCATACCCTCCTGAGAAAGGTGATCCACAACTGTTGTAACTGGACATTGCAATCATGGATACAGGTAGTGGGACGGAGTTGACGTCCATGTTGGTCCCATAATGTTCTATCGGGGACAGATATGGGGATTTTGCTGGCCACAGGAGTATATCAACATCACGCAGACAATTTAAAGAGACACATACTACATGTGGACAAGCACTGGCCTGTTGAAAAATAGCACCACAATACTATTACACACTGCTGTACCATCAGAGTTCCCTCGGCCATTACAAGCCGTGACTTGAAGTCATACCCAATGGCTCCCCACACCATGGGACTCCTTTGTGACCCCCCCCCCCCAAAATGTGGAAGAATGGGACCTCTCCCAATCTCCCCGGGTCACTGTCAAACTTCACGATAGTCATTTGGAGCAGTGCAGGACTGGGACTCATTAGTGAACATAATGTGACACCATTCATTAGCAGTCCATACTTCTCGATCATGGCACCACTTCACACGCAGTCATTTGCTTGGGTGTTAATGGCAGCCTATGCGCAGGATGGCAATTCCAGTCTGGCTGCTCCTAGCTGTATGACACAGCATGTTGCAAGGAGTCTATTACAGTGAACTCCTGTTTATCCAAAATGATCAGGACGGTGGCCGGTTCCGATAACGAAAATTTCAGATAAATCAAAGTCCCCCTGTTTTCACATGTGAACACTTCAAATTGTGTCAATATTGCGAAATACGATCGTAAAACGTGTGTAGGGTATGTAAAACGTTTCTGATACGGTTGCAAATAACCCTGCACTTTTTTACTGAAAAAATTGTGTTGACATGTTAAAAAGGCACCAAACTATGATTGAAAACTCAAAGTTTTTAAATGCTGTATAACAAAGCTCGTTTATTTTGCATTCTTACAGAAAAAAAATCTCCCTTATTTGGCAGCAGGAAAAAACAGGAGTTTTAATTTTATTACCTGCTCTTTTGAATAAAATATAAACTACTGAACAAAATTACGAAACAAATCTAGAGATTACTCAAAGGAACGAAAAGTCTGTCCAGAGGAACTTTCAAGAAAAGTAAAAAAAAAAAAACTTTTTAAGTTATGGACATAGAAGTTCTAGGATGCTTCATTAGAGTTTATTTTTTGGTAACGAAGTCACGAATGTCTTTTTTTTTGTTTTTTTGCTTGAGAAACTATTGCTGCAACAATACATCTCCAACGTTGAAATCAAACTATTTCAGGATAAATCATCTCCTCCTGTTGGCTGATGTACTCCAGGGCAGTTTGGATCACTTCGTAACAGAATGTGTGAGGAATATTTTTCTCTGATTCATCATCAGAAACATAGTCTTCTGACACTTTATGAACGGTCACAATTTGGACGATTTCATCCTCAGTCACATGAAAAAATGCCATTTTCCATCCACTCTTCAATGTCTTCGAAGTGTGTGTCTTTACAACCAGCTTCTCCAGTAAATTCACCAAAATTATGTCAGCTTGAGTTTCGGTGTTGCCTCCTCCTTCCCATCACTTAGGTTGCCTTACGATCTAAGAGTTTTTTCCAAGACCTAACAAGAGGAACTGGAGGAATTAGATTCCAAGCTTCAGCAATCAATGAATGACACTTAAAACATCGATTTTTTTAAGAGCTTCCACAAAATCATCTGCAGCATCAATCACACCTATTAAGTATTCCAGCATCTTGCGTCTGTAATGTTTTTCCATCGCCTCAAGAATACCTTGGTCCATCGGTTGACATAGAGATGTGACATTTTGTGGGAGAAATACAACTTTGATATCCCCATCTTGCAGATCACCTGGGTGATAAGGAGCACTGTCCACAAGAAGTAGCGCTTTTCAAGGAAGTCCATTTCCTTCCATGTAATTTACTACAGCTGGAACAAACTCTGCCTGGAACCACTCTCTGAAGATGGCACTGTTCATACATGCCTTAAGACTGATTCGTGTACCTCAGTGGCAAAGCTGGTTGGTTGGTGTCTAAATGCTCTTGGTGTTTTGGATTTGCCAATTAAAGTAAGACACAGTTTATGATTACCAGTGGCATTACTGCAAGTGAGGACAGTAAATCTTTCTTTGATTTTTTTGTATCCGGAAGCCATTTCTTCTTCTTTAGAGGCAAGGGTTGTCGTTGGCAGCACTTTGTAATTCAACTCAGTTTCATCACATTTGTAAAGTTGATTGCCAGTATAACCTCCTTTGTCAATGATTGTGTGCAGTTTCTTCTTAAAATCAGCGTAGCAGCTTCATCCCCAGATAATGATTTGGCACTGATGGCAATTTCATGAATGCCATGCCGCTTCTTGAAACGATCCTGCCAGCCATTACTTCCGAGGAATTCTTGCTTCTTTCCTTCAATCAACTCATCAGCTCATTTTGACAAAATAGAGGACCTGAAACTGACACACCTTTGGCTCTTATTTATTCGTGCCACAAAAATAATGCCTCTTCTAAATGAGGATGTGCACCTTTTCTCATTGTTTTTCAAGATTTCACTGCGCTGCCCAATGCTTGGATGGAACAAAATTTTTCAATTCCTGATCGATTTGTCTTCCGATCAGTAATTGTACTCCTACTCTGCAGCAACTTTTGTGGGTGGCTCACCAGCATCAATTCTCTGCAAAGTGTGAAGCTCTTTTTCCAACAAGATCACATTCGTTTTATGTTTTGTGCCCGTAGTCACGTTCAGTGTTCTTTTTACAGACACTCGACTGAGTCCTTTATGGTTTTTGGTCCCTTTTATCTCTGGACACTTTAAGGCACATAGTGGGAGCACAAAACCTCAAATCAGAAACACACAGATGCACAACTTGACAACACTCGAGATGCACTAGACAAACTTTTGACTTTTGAAACCAGGCTGTGGCAGCCATCAAATGAAAGCATTCGATACATCTATGCCATTTCCTCTGTTATACCCAAGCCCACGTGGCAACACAACAGGGTGTTGTACATTCACTGTTAAACACTCAGCTTTGATGTACCGACAACAAGTGGAAAGTGTTAGGCGGCGCACTCTAATTGTCGGTTTCGACAGGGCTACGTTGCACTGCACAGAACAATACTGTATGTACTGTACTTCCAAGGAGTTCCAATAGATGGCAGTGGCATGAAACCATGCAATACGAATAAGAAACACACTAGAGCTTCAACCAACACACGCACAAATTGACGATACTTGGACTTTTGACACGCACCTGTGCACTGATTAGCACTAGATTGCCAAAAAACACCAGCAAATGCTTGGCTCCAGGTGCACGCAAATTGAAACTTGTCAAGTGTCAATCTAGCTAGCCAAAAGTGTAGCTGCACGAGAGTTTACTGTACTTGTTCTCAGATGGCAGTCACAGACGTGTACAGATTACAATGTACTCAGTACACTACACAGTGATGCTCACTTATAGTGGTCTGATGTAGTCAACTGGAAGATTGATGATGAGTATGCCCTTACTTTCCAACATCAGGCCACTGCCAGATCCAAATACTCCAAAAATACAGATGTTGCAAGGTTTAACCAGGCGACCAAATAGACATCCCCAATGAGGTTTCTTTCAAACTCTCATCAGATAATGCTGTCTCACACCAATATGCAGCACCTTCATATCCTCCAGAGTGATGATTCAACATCTGACGCTATTCACATCCCTTATATACCACACGATGCTTGCTAAACAGCAATAAAAACAAAGAACACTAATGAATAATGAAGGAAAAGACAGACTGTTACTTACCATAAAGAAGATACCTTAGGCTGCAGATGGGCAGAATTAAAAGACACTTACATAAAGCTTTCAGCCACAGCCTTCATCAGTAAGTAGTAATCTGTCTTTTCCAACATTGTTGATATTCCTACTGGAGTTTCCATTGTTTCAAGGACACTGATGCTTTTCTGTGAGTGTTTCCTTTATGATGTTTTCTGCATTTTAGCTATTTTTAAAAAAAGAAAAAAAAAGAAAGAAAGAAAGAAAAAAAAAAGATTTGTTGCTGGAAAACTTCTGAAGTCCAATAAAGGAGTTACAACAGCCATATATGGTTATCTGGTGGACCTTGCAGAACCAAATTCTAGGGCTGAAATGTACTGTTGACCAATGGGCATTAATCAGAATGAATACTAAATAAAAAATTAAATCCAATTTTACACAAAAAACTCAGGTTCTATCACTGTTGTTTTTCGTTCTATTTTGCTCTTATGTTTGCTATGACTTGTTAAGCAGAAATTTCCTTTCTATCTATAGAGTTACATTTGCTGTAATGTATCTTACCTGCATGTTGTTTCTTCTTTCTTCTCACTGCTGCCCCAATCATGGCAAGCAAGTCATCCTCACTGCATTTGCTTCGTATTGCATCTCTGAAACAACAGTTAAAACACCCGTTAAACAGTACCAGGCAATTACCACACAGTGAAATGTTGGTACACTAAAAAGAAAGAAAAATTTTGCAGAAATCTTCAACAGTAATCTTGTAGTCTGCAGTAGGCAACAGCAGGATAACAAACCCACTGGACAAGAATGGGAAAGTCATGATAGAAGTTACTTTTATTTTTATAAATAAACAGGTATCTTACACAAATGCTCAAGAGTATACATAGGATCTCGGGCTGAAGAGGTGGAGCAGAAACTGACATTAGTTTTGTTGAAGAGGGAGTAGTGGAACACAGCACAATTTCTTGCAAAATGAAGCCAAATTTATTGATAAACTGTTAATTAATTGCCAAGCTCACTAATGTGGCCATTTTACAACAGGTACTTACTGCTTGGAGTATATGTGACTTTTCAGGCTTGCCTGATAGATCTGTTGCAAAAACACTTTGGGTTCCCCACCAGATAACATTATGCAAGTCCCTCCCTCAATACTTCAGTGACACAACGTTTTGGAATCTTCAGGTGGTGGTGATTTCCACCATCACTGCTGCAAGATGGAACTGGCAATTTCCACATGACAGCTTTGAAATTTATCATGTGGATGACTATGACCGTCATATTTAGAATTCAGAGGATTTCATAGAATACCTGAAGATGCTTAAACTAGAACTTTCAGATCTTTTAGTTAGCTCAAATGTTATATCATTACTTACACAAGTGCCCTGCAGCCCTCATTAGAGGTTATTAGCAGCAAGTTTGAGAAAGAAATTGTGGTGCTGTTTAAACATGTGCATACCTCATCCTATTTCTTATGTAACACCAACTACTTTGATCAAGTGGACAGTGTTCCCATGGGAGATCCTCTATTTCCCTTAGTAAATATCCAACTTTCCTCCTTCTGGCAGAATGCTGAAGAGACATTTGTGGTGTGGCCCACATAATACAGACACTACCTATGTTCCTGCAGCATTTGCACTCGGTCCATCCGAATATTCAGTTCACTGTGGAAGTACAAAAAGATAGCAGCTTACCATTCCTGGATGTCACGGTTAGAAGAAAAGCTGACAGAACACTGGGGCATAGTCTCTACTGCAAACTGATACATGCAGAGTTATATTTGCAGTCCAAAAGTTGCCATCACCCTGCACAATGTGGTAGTGTCTTACACTCCCTGGCACATAGAGCACACGTGATCTCAGATACTGACAGTCTGCCTGGTGAACTGTAACACCTAAGAACAGTGTTCCAGCAGAATGTTTATTCTTGTAAACAGATTTGCAATGTGTTCTGAGCAAAGCAAGTTCAGTGTAGGGATGTAAATGAAGATACTTAGACAAGCACTGCAAATGGCTTTCCTACCATATTTCAGTGGCATGTTTTCAAAAATAGAAAGAATCACTAAGAGAAACAGAATCAAGTGTGTTTTTCGTCTACCAGCAAAACTAAGGAATTGTTTGTGTTCAGTTAAAGACAATCTTGACCTTAGAAAACACAGATCATATATAAGATCTGATGCCATTATGGGAAATCTTATATAGGGCAGACACCTCACATTGTGCAAGAACACTGTGTTCAACAGCGCTGACAAAAATGCCACCCAGTAAATTAGTGGTAGCAGAGCACTGCCTGAATACAGGGCACCACACATTTCCCAAGAGGACTGAAATTTTATCCTCAGCATCATCACTTTAGGATTGTGTTTTTAAGAATGAGGCATGTATCCACACGGTGGGCAATCTTACCAACAGGAATATGGAATTTTGACTAAGCACTGCCCAGAATCCAGCACTGACTGCCATGAAATTAAAACAGTAGAAACCAGATCCTCCGATGTATGACCTGATGCAGCACCTTGCAGAGAGTTAATTCAGCTTTTAACCACATGAGTGTCCAGAAGTGCAGTCATTGCCCACAACACATAAGCAGAAGGCTACTATGAATAGCATTTCCATCCAACTGGGAGTGCCTGTCCACATATTCGTACTCCTGCTTCTAGCCTGACAAATTTCAATTCTGCTGTGCAAATATCACCAGTCACATCTTGCAGCAGTGATGACAGGACCCACCACTACCTGAAGATGATGAACAGTTGTGTTGGTGAAATATTGTGAGGCTTGCACAAAGTTATTCAGTGGCAAATCTGAGAAGATTTGTATACATTATTTTTATGTGACGCATGTAATGTGCAGCAAAATGTGATAATTTTCTACATTTGCCTTTTTGTACATTTCAAAATACCCCAAAAATTGGTGAGAAACACTGAACATATGACATAACCAGATGACATACCCCGCAGCATGTGCAGCAGTCAGGGCTGAGTGTAAAGGAATGATTGAGCAGTGCAATACTTTCATTTGAGCAAACAGAGCAAATTTCGAAAACATTTTGTAAATATGATCTGTTGTAATTGTATATGTTACAAAATTATTGTCCCTGCTGTAATCAAGCAAAACAAGTTCTGATTTTGTGTTTTTTGCTTCTGTCCTCTTTTTGTTTACAGACATTAGTTAGTAAAGAAAACATAGGTCATTTAATGGCAATGATGCTATTCTGAAGTTTATACTCATCTACTTTTTATGCAATACGGTAGGTTTTCATTGTACTGTACTTTGCAAGAAATCAAGGAAACTGCAAGATCGGTAAATAAAATAATAAACTTCAATATAAATACATAATTGTTTAACACAATGAAAAAATACTGCCTGCCAGATGCAAGACTCAAATCCTGAACGCCATCACTAAAGTCGCACATGTGTGTCCGTAGCCACAATGATATGAATACTTGACTTGGGTTGGGATGATCAAGTGTGACAGACCGAGAGGCTCTACCACTGCAAGCATGGCAAGGTACATCATCTGGTGACATTTATCATTCACTTTTGACACATTTCCCAACATTTGTATTGTATCCAACATTTGTGATCCCATGTGTCTTGTATTAAATTACTTGTCTCAGGGTCATCTACAGTGCTTTGGAGGTTTTTAAATGTTAATACGCACCACCCTGTCTGTGTGTGTGTGTTTGTGTGTGTGTGTGTGTGTGTGTGTGTGTGTGTGTGTGTGTGTGTGTTTATATATATGAAACAAATACTAACAAAGAGATAGAGGGCCTGGCCAGTACTTACCTCAGCTCAGTACAGCCGATACATACACAAAACAGAACAGAAAATTGACGTATCCTAGCTTTCGGAACTTCGTTCCTACATCAGGGAGGAGAGAGGGGAAAAAAGGGGAAGAAGGGAAAGTGGATTCAGTTATTCACAACCCAGGTTATGAAGCAACAGGGGAAAGGTAAACAGGGAGGGTAGCAAAGATGGAGGCATGGATGTCAGAGGGAAGCCAAAGATATTCTACTGTAATTACTTTGCCAGCTTCAAACCAAGGAGGATGAATACAGAAGTAAAGAGGTACATAGTATAAAGATAAATGCAACTATGTAGGATGAAAAGATGCATGAATGGCTAAAGAGGAAAGGGAAAGAGGAGAAGACTAAAGAGTAAATGGGAGTGAGGTTGGTTAACATAGTTTCAGTCCAGGGGGATGGCGGGATGAAAGGATGTGTTGGAGTGCAAGTTCCCATCTCCGCAGTTCCGAGGTACTGGTGTTGGGTGGGAGAAGCCAAATGGCACATATGGTGTAGCAGGTTCCTAGGTCCCTAGAATTATGCTGGAGGGCATGCTCCGCTACTGGGTATTGGACATCTCCTAGGTGGACAGTTCGTCTGTGCCCATTCATGCGCTCAGCCAGTTTAGTTGTCGTCATACCAATGTAAAAGGCTGTGCAGTGCAGGCATGTCAGCTGATAAATGACGTGTTGTCTCACATGTGGCCCTGCCTTGAGTTGTGTATGTTATACCAGTAGCGGGGCTGGAGTAGTTGGTTGTGGGGGGATGCATGGGGCAGGTTTTGCATCGGGGTCGGTTACAGGGGTAGGAACCGCTGGGTAGAGAAGGTGGTCTGGGAATATTGTAGGGTTTGACAAGGATGATACGGAGGTTAGGGGGTTGGCAAAAGGCAACTCTGGGTGGTGTGGGGAGAATATTGTCAAGGGATGATCTCATTTCAGGGCTTGACTTGAGAAAGTCATATCCCTGGCGGAGTAATTAGTTGATGTACTCGAGGCCAGGATAATATTGGGTGACAAGGGGGATGCTTCTGTGTGGTCTGGGGGTAGTAACATTGTTGTTGGGTGGGGAGGAATGTATTGCTTGGGAGATCTGTTTGTGGACAAGATCTGCAGGATAGTTGTGGGAGAGGAAAGCACTGATATATAATATAATACAGGGAAACATTCCAAATGGGAAAAATATATCTAAAAACAAAGATGATGTAACTTACCAAACGAAAGCATTGGTATGTTGATAGACACACAAACAAACACACACACAAAATTCAAGCTTTCGCAACCCACAGTTGCTTCATCAGCAAAGAGGGAAGGAGAGGGAAAGACGAAAGGATGTGGGTTTTAAGGGAGAGGGTAAGGAGTCATTCCAATCCTGGGAGTGGAAAGACTTACCTTAGGGGTGTGTGTGTGTGTGTGTGTGTGTGTGTGTGTGTGTGTGTGTGTGTGTGTGTGTGTGTGTGTGTGTGAGAGAGAGAGAGAGAGAGAGAGAGAGAGAGAGAGAGAGAGAGAGAGAGAGAGAGAGAGTATGCAACCTTCAAATGGAAGTTTTTTGATCACTCCTTATTTTGCTCCCTGCCACCTTGGCAATATGTACCGCAAATCATCAGACCTTCCTGCATGCTTCGTGTTGTGTCTAGACAAGACAGCCTAGACACAATGAGAGGAATCCAAAAGGCATGCTCTAAGTTAAAAAAGGAGGGCGTGAGGTCTGAAACAGGATACGTAATGAATGCTATAAAGAAAAGTACGTAGCTTCTGGAATACTTAACTTTAATCCATCCTTTTGGTACATCTGGAGATTGTGGTGATACAAGTGAGACTCTTTATATACATGCAATGTTACTAATGGCGCCTTGCTAGGTCGTAGCCATTGACTTAGCTGAAGGCTATTCTAACTATCGGCTCGGCTAATGAGCAATGCTTCGTCCATGTAGTCGCTAGCAAAGTCGTCCATACAACTGGGGCGAGTGCTAGTCCGTATCTCGAGACCTGCCTTGTGGTGGCGCTCGGTCTGCAATCACACAGTGGCGACACGCGGGTCCGACATGTACTAATGGACCCCGGCCGATTTAAAGCTACCACCTAGCAAGTGTGGTGTCTGGCGGTGACACCAGATTCCTCCCCTGCAAATCGGCGAACGGTCGTGTTATAAGGCTTCCGCCCGCCGTGGGGAGAACCCCATGTTGACGTATGCGATGAGGTGGGGAGCCTAACAACAGGCGAGGCTGTGCCACCCGCACCCGGCCATTCGGTCCAAGGGGAGCTAGGAAACACCTGAAAACCTAGTCCAGGGTGCACGTCAACATGCGGTGTATGCGCCCGTAAAGAGACAGGAGGGGCCGAAGGGTCAACCTCCATTGCGTCGGGGTACCCGACGCGCGAAGACGCCATGTGGTCCGGAGCGGGCAAGAGTTCCATGGTGGAGGACAGCTGGTCACGGGAAGCGATCGGTGGTGCATGACCCAGGGAGGCGCTTGGTGGCTGCAGCGAAGCATCCACTGCGGGCGGCACTAGCTGGAGGACAGGCGGCGGCGGAGGCGGCAGCGGCGCGTCGCCATGGGGCAAAATGGAAGGCATCGTCGGTAACACCTGGGGATGAGGCGAGCCAGTAGATGGGTCCCGAGGGCGCTGACCGGATGGCACCGTCGCTGAAAGCAGACGGGGAGCGGCAGAACCCGTGCGACAACAGAGGCGCAGCTGATTGAGATGCCGACGCACCTCACCAGAGGCCCCCAAAACCAAATACATCGCGCGGCCAAGGCAGCGAAGAATGCGCCCAGCGACCCAACGCCGTGAACCTCGATAGTTGCGATAAAATACAACATCGCCTGGAGCAAAAGCAGAAGTCTGCCGCTGCACAGGAACCTGATGCGGCGGGTGCAGCAAAGACATCAAGGTTTGATGAGGACGACCGTGGAGCAACTCAGCCGGCGAGCGACCATCTCGGGGCTGAGAGCGATACGAAGACAAAAAGAGCAACAACGCGTCCTCCCGAGAATGCGACTCTTTCAACTTCAACATCTGTGACTTGAAAGTCCGGACCAATCGTTCAGCGGCACCGTTTGACTGAGGCGAAAACGGTGCGGATGTCAGATGTTGAATACCATTGGCCTGGCAGAATGACTGAAATTATGCGGACATGAATTGTGGGCCATTGTCGGAAACAATAGTCTGCGGAAGACCTTCAGTGCAAAAGATAGCAGACAACGCTTGGATGGTGGCAGTTGACGTCGTGGAAGACATCCGGACCTCAAAAGAAAAATTACTGAAGGCATCTACCAGAACAAACCACCGAGCATTCCAGAATGGACCAGCAAAATCGATGTGCAAGCGTTGCCAAGGGGAAGTGGCTTTTGGCCATGCAAAGACTTTCCGCGGCGGTGCGGATTGTTGTTCGGCACACGCCATGCAAGAAGAACACATATTCGTAATTGCAGCATCAATTCCGAACTAAGTACAGTGCTGACGAGCAAGTTGTTTCGTTCGCACTATACCCCAATGTCCTTGGTGAAGAAGCCGTAAAACAGAGGACTGTAACGAACGTGGGACCACGACTCTGGACTGATGATTATCAGAACGCAACAACAAAACACCACGTCGAACAAAAAGTCTCTCCTTGTGAGCAAAAAATCGGCGAACCAACGGATCCTCGATCCGAGACTTTGACAAAGGCCATTGCGTAGCAACAAAACGCAAAACGGTAGCAAGGACCGGGTCAGCAGCTGTGGCTGTAGCTACACGACGAAAATCAATCGGAAATGAGTCGACCACGTCATCGGTTTCCGAATCAATGAACATGCAAGCAAGTTCGGAAGAATCGAATGCTCTATCCTCAGCAACAGGCAAACGGGACAACGCATCGGCGTTTCCGTGCTTAGCAGTGGACTGATACAAGATATCATAGCGGTACTGCGAGAGGAAAATAGACCAGCGAATGAATTTCTGCGCTGTACGCGTAGGTACAGGCTTGTTCGGATGAAAAAGCGACGTCAAAGGTTTGTGGTCTGTGATGATGGTAAAGTGATGACCATACAAGAAATCATGGAACTTAGTAACACCAAACACGAGAGCCAAAGCTTCTTTCTCTATCTGTGAATAATTTCTTTGCGCAGACGAGAGCAATTTGGAAGCAAAGCCAATAGGGCGATCATGCGACCCATCTTTGTGCGTAAGCACAGCACCGATCCCGAAATCTGATGCATCTACCATCAACAAAAGGGGTTTCTGGGGATCGAATGGCATAAGGCAAGTATTAGAAAGCAACGCCGATTTCAACTGGCGAAAGGCGCGTTTGCATTCCGTCATCCAGACGAACGGAACACCCTTACGGCGTAAGCTATGAAGCGTAGCTGAAATGGAAGAGGCATTGCGCAGAAAGCGATGATAATAGTTAATTTTACCCAACACACTCTGTAGCTGCTTCAAATTCTGCGGCGAAGGCAAGTCTTGTATGGCACGGAGGTGCTCTGGACTCGGATGTATGCCTTGGGCATTGATGACATGTCCCAGGTATGGTAAGTCACGAGCAAAAAACACACATTTGTCCTTCCGCAAGTGAAGACCATTTTGTCGCAATACCTGAAATAATGTTCGTAGGTGTGCTAAATGCTCGTCTGCTGTCTTTCCGGAGATCACAATATCGTCCAGATAGTTCGCAGCAGTAGGGACCGACACACAAACAGTTTGTAAATATTGCTGAAACAATGCAGGGGCGGATGCACACCCGAATGGCAGTCTTTTGAATCGGTACAAACCAAGATGCGTGTTAACCACCAAGACACGCTGGGATTCTTCGTCCACTGGTATTTGCAAGTACGCATCTGCGACGTCCAACTTTGAAAAATATTTACCCGGGCACAGTTTGTCAAAAAGATCTTCGGGGCGGGGTAATGGAAAAGTTGCAATCACTAGTTGTGGATTCACAGTGGCCTTGAAGTCCACACAAAGTCTCAGTTTTCCGGAAGGTTTGGGCAAAATTAGTAATGGTGAGGCCCAGAGAGAAGCCTGCACACGTTCAATTACACCTTGTGATTCTAAATCGTGTAATGTTCTTGCGACCTCATCACGCAATGCGTGAGGAACATTGCGCGCTCTGAAAAATTTCGGTTGCCCATTGACTTTCAGTTCCAAATGTGCTTCATAGTTTTTAGCGCAACCTAAGCCCGGTGAAAAAATGTCTGCAAATTCTTCACACAGACGAGAAACATTGTCTGAAGGCACAGTCTGATTCATTGATAGGACCTGATTTACTATAGACATGTTAAACAACTGAAATAAATCGAAACCAAACAAGTTCACTGCAGTAGAAGAACGAAGAACATAAAATGAGACAAGTTTTGTTTGTCCCTTGTATGTTGCAAGAAGGCTGCACTGTCCTAACACAGGGATATTCTGACCTGAATAACTATTTAACTTAACATTTGCGGCACGCAACGGAGGTTTGCCCAGTTGTTTGTACGTGTCGTGATTGAGCAATGAAACTGCAGCTCCAGTATCGAGCTGGAATGGTATGACCATTCCATTAAAGTCCAAATCTACAAAAAGTTTATTGTCCTGCTGACGACAAGAGCGACTGTCTCGTGCAATCTGAACTGATACAGGTACAGCATCACTTGCTAATTGATGTGATTTCCGGCGACGTCGACGCACACTTTGTGTGGGACGAACACTGTCACTGTTTGAGAAAGTGGCACTGGACGGGGTGGAATTCACTACATGAATGTCCATGGGCGAAGGTCCACGAGCCCGAGTGTCCTTGGTTCGATTCCAGCGCGAAGCAAAAGGCCTGGAATGGTTGTGATTGTCTGATCTGAGCTTTTTCTGGCAAACACTTTGAACATGTCTTTTCTTATTACAGAAAAAGCAAATAGCTTGGCGTGCCGGGCAATTTTCACGCGAATGTCTAGTAGCACACCGCGGGCATGATTTCACTGCAGTTGTATGCTGTCACGGCACACCTGGTTTAGAGCGTAGCGGCAGCTGCGTGGACGTGCGCGAGGGCAGTTTACCGGGCCGTGCAGAGCGCCCGGCGGGCCGGTTAATGTTACACACGGCTGGCGAAGTTGCAAATGATTCCTGAGCAAAGTCAAGCGTGTCTTGTCTATCTAATATGTCTATCACTTGCTGAAGGGAGGGATTAACTAGTTTCAAAATCTGTTCCCGTATACGAACATCAGAAACGTTCTGTGCAATTGCATCACGGACCATTGTATCTGAATAAGGGAGTCCACATTCACACTCAAAAGCACAATCCCTTGTAAGGCCTTGCAATGTTGCAACCTACTCCCTATTAGTTTGACCAGCCGTACATTTTGTACGAAAGAACGTATACCTTTTTGCAACTACATTAACTGTTTCCTTGAAATAGGCATCTAAAGCAGACAAAAGTTCTCCGTAGGACAGAGTTGCTACGTCGCGTCGGGGAAATAATTTCACTATCACACGGTACGTTTGCACCCCTACACACGCCAATAAATGAGGCTGCCGCTCGTTACCTTGAATTCTGTAGGCGGCGAGATGAAATCCAAACTGGCGTGACCACTCCGTCCATGTTTCCTTAGCTGGGTCAAACGGCCTAAAAGGCGGTGCAACTGTGAGTTGTGGCTGCGGTAGTGGTAGAGCGGCGGCTGCCGCATCGTTGTGCAGTTCACGTTGACCCTGGACGAGCTGTCCAAGGGCATCCAATAACGCCTGCGTCTGCTGATTCTGCAAGCGATAAAATTCGGACAGTACATCTGGCGAAGACATGACACAAGTAAATGTAAGCAATTAGAAAGGACAAGACCCTTTCCGTTGACTCGTCGCCAAAAATTGTTGTGTCTAGACAAGACAGCCTAGACACAATGAGAGGAAGCCGAAAGGCACGCGCTAAGTTAAAAATGGAGGGTGTGAGGTCTGAAACAGGATACGTAATGAATGCTTGTGTGTTGTGCCTGGTGCAACTTTGTTTTCTTTATGGTAAATAGTGATCTATCTTTCCCTGCACACACACAGAGAAAAAAAAAACTGCCAAGTCCAGCAGCTAGGGGCAAGCTGCTGGAGTTGGCAGTCATATGTGTGTGACATGTGCTTGCCTGTGTGTATGAATGTGTGTGTTTCTCTGTATCTCTTTTGCTGATGAAGGCTGTGGCCGAAAGCTTTGTGTAAGTGCCTTTTTAATTGTGCCTGTCTACAGTGTAACATGTCTCCTTTACAGTAAGCAGCAATCTATGTTTTCCTATATTTTTCATTTACACAGATGTAATTAACAAATCAGAGTCTATTTATTCCAGAGAAGTGACAGTTTGTTTATGACAGTTCAGCACAAATCTGATTTTTTATATACAGCAAGGCTACCTATAAATTATTCTGTGTGCCAGTGTTCACGCTGACTATAGGGATTCACACTGATCATGTGTAATTTGACACCTGGTCCTGTAAACTTACTTCTGCTCAACGTGAAAAATTCTCCAATTCACATTTTGTAATTAACCTTAACATATCAAATAATGCACCATTCGATATAACTGCTTATTGTCCACTTCCCATCACTCTATTCCCAATGTCAATCCAGCTGACCTCTACTTCTAATCCAAAAACCATGGTTTACTCAATGTTTGCTATTGCAAGCTATTGCTATTGCAACACAAAAGTGCCAGAGGCACCAGTAATGATATACAATTAAAAATACTAGAAAGTAAGGCACACCAGTTAGTACATGCTAAGACAAACACTACAAGTGTCTAAGACACTGCGCTCTCACACAACAAGTACGAGGTCTGAATACATTCCAGATATGATACACTAAACTGTTTCATTCACAGTGGCAATATACATACTCTCTCCCCAATAAACAGAATAATTATAACTCAATTGTTCACAAGTATATATTATGACTCTTGCCACAGCCATGCAGTCAGTATGCCACAGGCGTGCCATAGAAAGGGATCAGGTTCAATTCCTTGTAGAGCCGGGAAATTCTGCTCGGTGGACAGACTGGAATAGGGTACACTCTGCTTGTAGTTCCAGCTGAGGAGATACTCAAGTGAGAAGTAGTGTCTTCAACTTCTGGAAGTTGATAACAGCCTGGAGAGTTGTATACTGACCCCCTAACTCTCCATAGATATATAGTAGAGGACATCTCTCGAAGAGCATTGCGTGGTCTTCTGGGCCCAATGCAGAGTTCCTTTATCAATGTATATTGTACATCACCACTTGTACACACTCATCAGCACAGTACCATATTGTCTCTTCACGTGGAAAATTTTTATTCCCTTGTTTGCAGATCAACATTTTTCCTCTTCTTCTTCTTCTTCTTCTTCTTCTTCTTCTTCTTCTTCTTCTTTTTTTTTTTTTTTTTTTTTTTTTTTTTTTTTTTTTTTTTTTTCCCCCCCCCCCTTCTTGTACCACACATATTCCACATGGTTTATGCTCACTCCTTCAATGATACTGCCCATCCTTCTCTAGTGTGCGAGTTGTCCCTGCTTTCCTGCGTGTTTGTTGGTTTAAACACCCTTGTTTCAAAAGAGAGTGACAGCTTAGATACAGTCTTGTCAACATTTTGTATTTTTATTTAGCAATTATTGAATTATTGTTTGAGCCTTATAGGTGAATGTCACAAGATATTGTCAACCACTGCATTCACTAGATTGGAATGGGGTTCATGGTAACTTATCAGTTCATTTTTTAAGTTGCTGTTATCTTTTTCATCCTATCTTGGACTAGCTTTTCCATACTCCCACTCTATTTTACGTAGTCAAACAGTTATCTGCCCTTGCAAACTTGCTCCTTTACTACCAAGTTAACTAATACTGGGCAGCCTAACAGAAGTTCCAATATCCAATCTTTCACCACAATTCACCTACACACACTTTTCACTCACTGATTTTCTTTTTTCAATGTCATAAATATTTTGCTTTCACAGACTGCTGTGCTTTGAACATAAAATTGTAGGAAAATCTGCCTCACATGTCAGTTTTTTTTTTTTTTTTTTTATTAAAGAATATGTTCCTTGCTTATTCCTATCTGCTTCTGATACATTTCCATTCTCACTTTTATTTTGTTTCGATCCATTTCTTTTTTCTTTGATAGACAAGTCAAACAACAATGGCAATATGTTGCAGCCCCCTGTGTTTCACCCTACTTACTACGAACTTACTTTTCTTAGCTTCCAATTTTATTAGTCATTTGGTTTTTAAGATACTTAAATTAATTGTTTGACCCTGTATTTTTATATCTTATTTTACCTTCGGTTGATAAAGGATTTCTGGTATGCTCACAAAGAGAGAGCTGATTCTTCCCACCCCCCACCCCCCTTACCTTGTCCTGAAACAAACTTATCGCCAAGTATCTTGCAGTTTTTTTCCTATTATTAATCTCTTAGTCTAGTCATCAATTTAAAAGTGTCAGTTGTTGGTCCCATTGTCTAATAATTTGTACATTTATACACATGACGTTCCAATTTTTATTTGGAACATATAGACTCTGATAATCATGAATCACAGTTCAAATGGCTCTGGGCACTATGGGACTTAACATCTGAGCCAAGGCACGATTCAAACCTGCGACCGTAGCAGTCGCGCAGTTCTGGACTGAAGCGCCTAGAACCGCTCGGCAACGGTGGCTGGCGAATCATAGTTACCATCACATGGACAGAAATACTGTGTTAACTTTATTACAACCTAGGGACGTAGCTAAAAATGTCTTCACATAATTTCCAGTCCTGATTACTTTCCTTTAATTTAATCTCACAAATATGTTAGTGTAACATGATGTTGACAGAGGCAAATTATATATACTCACAAATTATTTAGCTAGAGGTATCTGGTTTGTATGTCTGGGAGGGAGGAGGGTGCAAGCTGAAAACTTCAAGAAAAGATTACTCATTTCATACCTGCTGGATTTAACTGCAGTTTATCTCTTCCATATACCAACCACATACCTAATGTGCATGGCAAACAGTTTGAAAGTATTATTCTATACTCAGCATTTGGAACTATCAGTTCCTTCATGAGAGAGGAAAGAGGGATAAGTTTCTGAAGGTCTGAAAGGTCACTCGGACTCCACAACTAATGTGAGGACAAGAGGAACAAATGTGTCTATAAGAAGTTTTGGAATTTCACCTCCTGAAGGTAAAATACTGATCAGTCTGTCAGTCTTCTAGTAATTTTATGGTTTCCTTGCATGAATTTTCACTTGGACATGATTATTCTATGTTTCATCACTCACCTGAGAGATATCTCTGAATTCCCAAAGAGACACACCTTCAAATTGCCATCAGCTGTTATCGGTAAACGGTTGCACGTGCCACAGAAGTGTTCACTCATTGAGGTAATAGATCCCACACGTCCCTTGAAGCCCGGGACATGGTATGCCTGCAAAAAGAAATTGTAAGAAAATAGCTACTGCTGTTGTGAAAATACTATAAATGTGTTGCTCACCAAGTGGAGGAAGGAGAAAATGTGCATTAAGGGGAGTTTGAACGCCCTATCCTGACAATGTTAAATTAAGTGACTTAACTTCCCCGTACTTCAGGAACAACTGTAGCCATTGACAAGAAACTTTTACAGGACATTAAACTATATGTTCTGAGTCTTACAATAATTGCATTTCAGCCACTGCTTTTGGAAATACAATTTTTTAATTACACAGTTAAAATTTTGTGTACTTTTTTGTATGTTATTCTAAATAATTTTATTTATACATAACATTATGTTCTTCTTTTAGTTCAGAAGACTCAGGATACGTATGTCATTACTCCCTGAAAATTTGAATTCGCTACTTGAACTAGTTTCTGAGATTTAGGGAAAAATGCAAGAGAAAATGTAAATTTTCAGGAAGAGTTTTTAAAGTTTTAATAGACTGTAACTCAATATATGCTTAACATTTTATTTTTAGTCACTCAGAAGCACCCTGCACCATACTGTATATCATCCTCTTGATCTTTTTTAAGTTTTTTTTGTTTTCTTCTTTCTGGACTCCGTAGTGGCCAACTGTGCTGCATACTCTGCTTTACCATTGCAAACCGTGTCCATCCATTCAAATTCTCTGATGCAGTTTGCTCCAGAATTAATTCCCATATGTTGTAGCACTTTCACGCTACCAATGTTGCCATCATTAAAAGCAATAACAGCATGACTGACCCCCACTTTAGTGTCTTCATTACAAGAAAAACATTTTTTGGTCTACATCTACATCTACATCCATACTCCTCAAGCCACCTGACGGTGTAGGGTACCTTGCGTACCTCTATTGGTTCTCCCTTCTATTCCAGTCTCGTATTGTTCGTGGAAAGAAGGATTGTCGGTATGCCTCTGTGCGGGCTCTAATCTCTCTCATTTTATCCTCATGGTCTCTTCATGAGATATACGTAGGAGGGAGCAATATACTGCTTGACTCTTCAGTGAAGGTATGTTCTCGAAACTTCAACAAAAGCCCATACCGAGCTACTGAGCGTCTCTCCCGCAGAGTCGTCCACTGGAGTTTATCTAACATATCCGTAATGCTTTCATGATTACTAAATGATCCTATAACGAAGCATGCTGCTCTCTGTTGGATCTTCTCTATCTCTTCTATCAACCCTATCTGGTACGGATCCCACACTGCTGAGCAGTATTCAAACAGTGGGCGAACAAGTGTACTGTAACGAAATTCCTTTGTTTTGGGATTGCATTTCCTTAGGATTCTTCCAATGAATCTCAGTCTGGCATCTGATTTACCGACGATCAACTTTATATGATCATTCCATTTTAAATCACTCCTAATGCATACTCCCAGATAATTTATGGAATTAACTGCTTCCAATTGCTGACCTGCTATATTGTAGCTAAATGATATGGGATCTTTCTTTCTATGTATTCGCAGCACATTACACTTGTCTACATTGAGAATCAATTGCCATTCCCTGCACCATGCATCAATTCGCTGCAGATCATCCTGCATTTCAGTGCAATTTTCCATTGTTGCAACCTCTCGATATACCACAGCATCATCCGCAAAAAGCCTCAGTGAACTTCTGATGTCATTCACAAGGTCATTTATGTATATTGTGAATAGCAACGGTCCTACGACACTCCCCTGCAGCACACCTGAAATCACTCTTACTTCGGAAGACTTCTCTCCATTGAGAATGACAGGCTGCGTTCTGTTATCTAGCAACTCTTCAATCCAATCACATAATTGGTCTGATAGTCCATATGCTCTTACTTTGTTCATTAAATGATTGCGGGGAACTGTATTGAACGCCTTGCGGAAGTCAAGAAACACAGCATCTACCTGGGAACCCGTGTCTATGGCCCTCTGAGTCTCGTGGACGAATAGCGCGAGCTGGGTTTCACACGATCGTCTTTTTCGAAACCCATGCTGATTCCTACAGAGTAGATTTCTAGTTTACAGAAAAGTCTTAATACTCAAACATAATACATGTTCTAAAATTCTACAACTGATCGACGTTAGAAATATAGGTCTGTAGTTCTGCACATCTGTTCGACGTCCCTTCTTGAAAACGGGGATGACCTGTGCCCTTTTCCAATTCTTTGGAACGCTACGCTCTTGTAGAGACCTACGGTACACTGCTGCAAGAAGGGGGGCAAGTTCCTTCGCATACTCTGTGTAAAATTGAACTGGTATCCCATCAGGTCAGCGGCCTTTCCACTTTTGAGTGATTTTAATTGTTTCTCTATCCCTCTGTCATCTATTTCAATATCTACCATTTTGTCGTCTGTGCGACAATCTAGAGAAGGAACTACAGTGCAATCTTCCTCTGTGAAACAGCTTTGGAAAAAGACATTTAGTATTTCGGCCTTCAGTCCATCATCCTCTGTTTCAGTATCTTTTTGGTCACAGAGTGTCTGGACATTTTGTTTTGATCCACCTACCACTTTGACATAAGAGCAAAATTTCTTAGGATTTTCTGCCAAGTCAGTACATAGAACTTTACTTTCGAATTCATTTAACGCCTCTCACATGGCCCTCCTCACATTACATTTCGCTTCGCGTAATTTTTGTTTGTCTGCAAGGTGTTGGCTATGTTTATGTTTGCTGTGAAGTTCCCTTTGCTTCCGCAGCAGTTTTCTAACTCGGTTGTTGTACTACGCTGGCTCTTTTCCATCTCTTATGATCTTGCTTGGCACATACTCATCTAACGCATATTGTACGATGGTTTTGAACTTTGTCCACTGATCCTCAACACTATCTGTATTTAAAACAAAACTTTTGTGTTGAGCCGTTAGGTACTCTGATATCTGATTTTTGTCACTTTTGCTAACCAGAAAAATCTTCGTACATTTTTTTAATATTTCTATTTACGGCTGAAATCATCGATGCAGTAACCGCTTTATGATCACTGATTACCTGTTCTGCGTTAACTGTTTCAAATAGTTCAGGTCTGTTTGTCACTAGAAGGTCTAATATGTTATCACCACAAGTCAGTTCTCTGTTTAACTGCTCAAGGTAGTTTTCAGATAAAGCTCTTAAAAAATTTCACTGGATTCTTTGTCCCTGCCACCCGTTATGAAAGTTTGAGTCTCCCAGTCTATATCCGGCAAATTAAAATCTCCACCCAGAACTATAACATGGTGGGCAAATCTACTTGAAATATTTTCCAAATTATCCTTCAGGTGCTCAGCCACAACAGCTGCTGAGCCAGGGGGCCTATAGAGACATCCAATTACCATGTCTGAGCCTGCTTTAACCATGACCTTCACCCAAATTATTTTACATTTCGGATCTCCGTCAATTTCCTTCGATACTATTGCACTTCTTATCGCTTTAAACATGCCTCCCCCTTCACTGTCCAGCCTGTCTCTGCGGTATACATTCCAATCTGAGTTTAGAATTTCATTACTGTTTACATCTGGTTTCAGCCTACTTTCTGTCCCTAGTACTATGTGGGCATTGTGACCGTTTATTAATGAGAGCAGTTCTGGGACCTTTCTATAGACGCTCCTGCAGTTTACTATTAGCACATTAATATTGTTATTCCCTGCTGCATTTTGTCTATTCCTACCTTGCCGCATCTCAGGAGGTGTCTTGTCGGGCCTAGGGAGGGAGTTCTCTAACCTAAAAGACCCACATCTGCACTCCACACATACTCCGCTACACTTGTAGCCACTTCCTGCATGTAGTGCATGCGTGACCTATTCAGGAGGACCCTACATTTCTCCACCAGATAGCGGAGGTCGAGAAATTTGCACCCCAGATCTCCGCAGAATTGTCTGAGCCCCTGGTTTAAGCCTTCCACTCGGCTCAAAACCAGAGGACCACTATCGGTTCTGGGAATGATACAACAAATAGCTAGCTCAGATTCCACCCCACGAGGCTTTCCGCCTTCACCAACTCCTCTAACCACCTGTACGAACTGAGGATGACCTCTGAACCCAGACGGCAGGAGTCATTGGTGCCGACATGAGCAACAATTTGCAGTCGGGTGCACCCAGTGCTCTCTATCACTGCCAGCACGGCCTCCTCCACATCACGGATGAGACCCCTGGCAAGCAGACAGAGTGAACACTGACCTTCTTCCCCGACCTTTCCGCTATTTCCCTAAGGGGCTCCATCACCCGCCTAACGTTGGAGCTCCCAATAACTAATATACCCCTCCCCCCATGTGCCTGCTCGGACCTTGCTGAAGGAGTGGCCACATGTCCACTCACAGGCAGAACGGGCGATGCCACACGGCCAGCCTCCACACTGACCCTCCGCCTCATGCGCCACGAATGCCGCTGAACCCGCCACTCCCCTTGGGAAGAGGGTGGCCCAACTGCGCCCGGTACCCGCAAAGATGTCTTGACAGCAGGGTCAGTGGGTGAAGCATGTAACACCTGGGGTGTACCATGCAATGCACCAGACTCCCCACTGCTGCTACACTCTGAGGCAGCAGCCTGAAGATGGCTAACCGCGGCTTCAATACATTCAGCTGTTCGCGAACAGTGGCCAGCTCCTCCTGTGTCGGTACACAGCAGTCACACATCCTATCCATCCTAAGAAATCAATTTACTGTAGAGAGTTAATCAACTTATAACTAGACTGCTAATTCACTAAAGGCGGCTGATAGTTGACTAAACTGTGGTTACTAGACACTTCCTGTAGAAAACAATGAAAATAGCACTACCTGTCTCTGGACTGTATTGAAAACAAACACTAGCACTACTGGCACTATGGCTGACTAAACGGACTCTCTCTGACTGTATTCAAAACAAACACGAAATCTATGGAACACTATTACTAGCACCCGACAATTAAAGCTTCCTAAAAGCAAAAACACTCGGAAAAAGAAGTGACAAGTAAGAAAAATAGAGTTAATACTTAAATTAGCATAGCTCGCTGCACAGCAGACGTGACCCAGATGGCAGTTACGATGACACTGACACAATGTTGTTGTTGTTGTGGTCTTCAGTCCTGAGACTGGTTTGATGCAGCTCTCCATGCTACTCTATCCTGTGCAAGCTTTTTCATCTCCCAGTACCTACTGCAACCTACATCCTTCTGAATCTGCTTAGTGTATTCATCTCTTGGTCTCCCTCTACGATTTTTACCCTCCACGCTGCCCTCCAATACTAAATTGGTGATCCCTTCATGCCTCAGAACATGTCCTACCAACCGATCCCTTCTTCTGGTCAAGT